>NW_022681464.1:30728878-30731378 GCF_009764315.1 Trachypithecus francoisi
AGTGTAAGTAAAAAGCACCATGCAGCTTCAGTTCCTTGGGATTTTTATTCACACAACTTTAACATGGTATCTGCCTAATAGTAGAGAATTTTATATATACAGGTGGATATTGGGTACTGCATCCTCAAGTAAGCTTCATAATTCATGTGCAAAGCTTGGTTTGGATGATCACATATAACCCAGAAAAGACAGCTGAGACTTTAGGGGAAGATTTAGGAGTAAACGGTGTATGTTACTACAAGAATGGAAATGGAAGTAAAGGAACTCTCTTTCCATTTATATTTGAAATTTTTGTTTAGCATGTCAGCTTTCTACACATTCTCTTTCATGTCTTATCTACTCTAAAACGCATTTAGTAATGTCTATCACCACAGTACCTGGGTGCTTAGGTACTAAAAAGTGCTTTAAGAATGCAATTTGAAGACTGATAAATCAAGTCTGTTTAGCTCAGGGGAAAGAAAAGCTAAGTGGGATTTAGTAGAAGGGAATAATATTCCTAAAAGGAAATCAGTTTGATGCCAGTAAGCTTTTTGAAGTAGAAACTAATTTGAAAGCATAGAGGTCATGACTGAAATGGAGGACTCGACTGGACTATCTCATATTAGCAATTTGAGGGGAAGTTTCTTTGAACGCAATAGATGGAATATAGAATAGCTTGCCAAAATCGGCAGTAGAAAGAGGCTCGGTGAGCTAGTTGAATTTTTGGAAAGTACAGCGTAATGGGGTAGAGCCACAAGCAGCATTTCAGAAACTAATCCTAGGAGGCATGAGAAATGTATTTATTGAATGTCTGACATAATTTCAGGGCTAAATAAGTGTATGGTTTTCCTCTCAATCTTTAAATGTTCTAGCATAGCTATACTGTCACTCTCCAAATTTGAATGTTAATACGAAGAAGCAATTAATAATATTTTCAATTAAAACAAATAATACACGTACTCTCCACCTCATGCCCCCTCTTACCCCCAAAAGAGAACTGCAGGAATCATATCATATGGTGTATATCAACGTATATGCTGCAATACTTGAGGAGAAATAAAGAATATAACACTATTTATTACAGAGAGACAAATTATAGTTTTTGTTTCATGTGAAAAGTTTAAGGGTGGCAGCTTGACAGTAAATTCCATCAAAATCTACCCTGCTAGAGAATGCCAGGATTGTTCTTCATTCATTTTAGCATAAGGTTTAATTATTTGCCTACTTTTAATACCAGTCAGTCATTCTTAGCATCATTGAATTAACTCTGAACCCTATATCAGTAAAGAGCCTTATGTTGCCCCATTTTATTATTACAGTGCAGTACAGATTAAAATTGCATCTGTTAAGATTATATTGTGTATTTGGATTTCAGGAGACAGAAGCACAATAGTCTCATGAATATAATGGTTGGAGCCAATAACCTGTAACCAATCACATACTTGTTCTATTGCAAAATCTGAACTAGTAAGGATTACATTTTGGAAAAGATTATAAATCTGTCACCACTAATCTAATCTTTACAGTGGCTTTGTAACCATTTTGAGACTAAAGATCATTACTTCTCTTGCTCTGATTTTAATCATAACACATATTTGATATTCCATAACTTTCTTTTGTTCCATCAGCACATGCATTATAAAGTGTACAACATTAATAAATAGAGGCATAATGAATGTGACTAATTGATTTTGGCAGTCAAAGACTGGCATACTTTTTATACAATAGGGAATCCATTCAAAGAAGCTTAACTGCTATTGGGAGCAAGTCTTCGATGCGGTAATGGTTTCTAATTTTGATTGTGTGTGAGGTGAGCAGAATGCAGTTATTCCTAGTAACTCACCACTTAGTTTTTGTTGTTGTTGTTTTGTTTGTAATACTCATTTATCAGATTCTCATTTCCCTAAATACAAATTTTATGTTTCAATATGTATATGAATTCTGTAGCACAATTATGAATGCAGTTATTTAAAGTTGTCTCTCTGTCATAACTAAAGGTATATGATATAGACAATATGCCACAGCTTATGTTTTTTGTCCAATCAAACTATATTTTCTTAACACTGTCTTCTTAATACTGGAATCAGATTGTCCCAATGAATAAATCCACTGATAGCAACTGATTTATTTGGACACAAAACGAATTTTTAACACATAAATGCAAATGCTGAAATACAACATCTAGTAGATGTTACTGAAAAATTAATTCCTTGAAACTCCAAGGGAGAAACAGGCCTGAATAGTATGATCAGTCTTACCTTTAAAAATGTGCATGGCCTTCAAAGCCAATTTTGCCTCCTTTGTAAAATCTTTCAACACTAAATTATGTTACACAGCTGCAATTTAATAGTGGACGTGAGATCAAATTGGGTGTCACTGAAGCATTAGTCAACTAAGTGTCATTACAGATAGTTAACAACTCATGTGTTGAGCTTTGTCATTTGAAACCAGAGATAGTGTGTACCAACAGATTCATCACTTAGTGTAGTCAAAAGTGATTTAGAGAGGATGAAGAATGACT
>NW_022681464.1:30736378-30868878 GCF_009764315.1 Trachypithecus francoisi
TACTTTGAGTACAAAGCACCTTGTAAGAGTATGAGAACTCTCATTGTGATGTTTTTTGGCCTCTTGGCCACTGTATCAAGCAAGCATCAAAAGTCATGCGTGTGCTCTGAGGTCTCTGGAGAAGGAGCTGTGGGACAGCACAGAGCCGCTCACACTGTATGAGGAACTTGGACAGTCTACCGGGGGACGGTGGGATTGCTGCTGTCAGCAGTTCCAACAGCGCAAACAGTGTGAAGAAGCTTCCACAGGGATTGAATTACTGAAGACTTCTGCTCCGTGTTTTTTGGTATAATTGAGAGCACAGAGGGAGCTTGATTTCTCTGTCTTATGATTTGAAGGTGAAGACAAGAGCCTGCAGGGCTCTGTCAGAGTTACGGGCATGCTCAACCCAGACTTCAAAAAAATCTAATTCCCATAAAACCTTACAAGGCTGAGTTGCTTACCTGAATATAAAAGATTTACTTTCACTGAATCATTTAACACACAACCATATTAATTGCATTTTGAAAAAGAAAAGCACAGAATACAGTACAACTGAAAAACCATACGAGGTTAAAAGAGTGCTTCAGTTTGATCGCATGTTTGAAAGTGAAACTGGTATGTACAGATGCTCTGACATACTTGGCCACACACGAACACAAAAGTCCTATCTTTCGGAAAGAGCATGACATCAGTGTTCATTGTTATCTCTATTGAAAATGAATTAATACCCCTTCCTCTATATTCTGGAGGTGCAGACCTATCCAGGTGTATTGCATTTATACTGCGCCAGTGGGTATAGCTATTATTCTGATTACACAAAAACAAATAAGAGTAAAAAATGCCAGCTGGTCATCTTCTGTCACTTTCAGCATGCATAGTGAATTGAGTGCCCCCCTCCTGGGGATGCCCAGGGAGGGGCAGCAGTGTGATCTCCTGGCACTCTAACCACCTTTTCCTTCCTTTTTCACACATAGTCTGACCCAAATGCTTCCCTTGTATGGGGAGAAGCCAACCGTGACAACTTAGTCCCAGAGCGAGGGCAAAAATCTCCTGAGATATGCTCCCAAATAGGAAAGCATAGCATTGCTATACCCACATGCAGTTTACATTAAACTGATAATAACACACAGGACTACTTTGATCTTCCTAGTTTCTTTCCGTGCAAAAATGTGGTCAAAACGCATGATAACTATGAAACCTTCTTGGAATGGTAGCTCGCTGTTTGGACTCAGGTGCTGGCCTGGGAGGAAGTGCTTCACGGACAGGCTTTCTTCTTGCAAAATGAAGGTGTTCCATCTTTGACCACCACTTAACCTCATCTATTGGGGTTGGCTTTCCTGCCCTGTCATGACCACTTGAACGTCTTTAGACATGCTTCTATCTGAAAGCAAGTTAACCCACTCCGGGGACAGCCCTGCAAGGCACAGAAGCTGCAGAGTATTTACACAGTTAACCAGCATACTTTATTTAACTATTCCTACTTCAAGCTATTTGGCAGGGAAGTGGGGGGGATACCACCCTAGAACAAATACCAATTGTTAGCTTCACTTTCACATTGCCAGCAAGCAGATCTTTTCCAACTGGGAGTAATATCCTGTTAGCTATGTTTAATTCCTATTTTACCTGGGGGATTGAGAGTACCAAATGATTTCAGCTGCTCAGGCATTACATTTCGATCTGTCCTCTCCTTCTGCCCCTGTCTTTCTCACATACTCCTTCTGGGACCTTCCTATCATTTATAGTGAAAGGACAGCTCTTCTGTAAACCCAAACCAGCAGGCCCTGTTCCGAAAAGGAACCTTCTGATGCGTCGCAAGGGAAAGACATACACCTACCGTCCCACACACACTGTTCTACCTGTGTGTTTGGCAAAAAGCCCCCATGCCTGCAACACAACAATTCATCTTGCATCAGATCCATTTCTTTTTTTCACTTGGCAAAAGGCTTTTGAGCAGGAATGTATGTGTATGTATAACTTTTGGTTAGAGGCAGTTTACCGTTAGCCATGAAATGGGCACTGTGTACGTGGTGTTACCACAGGCGTTCTGTTCCAATTGCATTGTGTCTTAACAACAAAGCCCCCCGTGAAACTCAATACAATTACCAATTTCACAGTTGATTTTCTTCCTGCTCTGCTCTGCAGCCCTCACACTCCTGGCCTGTCTCCACACACTGCAGGGGATGGTGTCGGACCAAACCAATAACATGGTGCTAAAAAGGGGCTTGATAGAAACCAGGCCAATCTTAATTCTAATTCATGTGTCCAGCACCTTTTAAATCTTTGAGCCATCTTTGTTATAAAAAATACTGCCGTCAGTTTATTATGAATTGGAAGAAGACAGTTATCTGTGTGGTTAATGAGATTGCACTGTTTGATTCAGGCCATACTTGCGTTGCACAGAACATATGTGGATCCATTTTATTTCTCATACTACGCTAAGTTTTCTCCTCTGATATTATTGACTATGCTAACTTTGGTAATTTAAAATCAATCAAAGCTGTAGGACCTAAGGTATATAAACCTTGGTTCATTGATTAGAAAGCAAGCATTCTAGATCTAATTCAGCTACTAACTAGCTATGCAATCCTGAATTATAGTCTCTTCTTGCCTGCATCTCTGCAAATGAAAGAGTGAAATAGAGATGGAACAATGGAGAAAAATATATACAAGTGCTATTTTATGTTGATCTTAGATTAATAGTTAAATAATGATCATATTTTAAGGCTCAGGTGAATCCAGTCTTAGCATATTAAACCCTACAGGGCTTGTTAACTACAGACCAAAAAAAATCTAACCTAATGCCTCCTGTATGATACAGCTTAAAAATTATACTTAAATTGTAAGTGTCTTGTTCTGTGATTAAAATACTCCAGACACAGAGATCACTGCCTTTACTTTATTTCAGTTAGCGCTATTTATCCTTGCAGGAGCCACATCCAACCCCAAATCCATGCCTGAGTTAGATACGAATTTTGTCACTGAAGCATCATTGGCAGTCATCTTCACTGCATTTTTACATCAAATAACAGACTGTCTGGTCTGATGGCCAAGCCCTGTTGAACTTGCTTTACAATCTCTAATGTCTTATAGAAAACATTTAAAAATGTATTGGCATGCAAGAGAAGTTTGTTGGATGATTGATTAATTGAATGAATAAACTTAGATGATAATTTTGTGTGTTGCAGAAATAGATGTAGTGATGTCCTAGTTATTTAGAAACACTGAAAATTATTATAGAATTCATATCCATACATTATAATAATAAATTTGAAATCTCATTTTGCTTTTATATCCTTCAATAATTATTCTTATCTTTATTTTGTATCTTTAGTTTGATTGAACCTTATCTATTTTTATAGTCTTCATTTGCAAGTATCTTAGAATGATAGTTATTCTCATGTATGAATGTTAAGGCCTTCTTTTTTTAATCAATTCTAACTTCATTGAAATGACTATTTGTAACATTGAACATTTGGTTTCAGATTGGAACACAGTCATTGTTCTCTTCATGATCACATACAGAGGAAGGAAAATAGGTTCAGGCGAGCTAAAAGAGGGACCCAGCAATGGAGTTCCTCTTGGGAAAACATGAGTCACAGAGGAGATTTAAATTTTCTTACATTTTCTGTCCTGTACCCCACTCCCCTGAGGACTGGGAAGTTTGAAAATCCCACAGAAGGCAGTTCCCATGTGCCCAGGAACTACTGCTTATCATGTTGTAACCCGCCATCACTGTTAACGAAGTGGTTGGGGAATTTCAGAAGTCCCCCTGCTTGTCTGTCTTCTGGGCTAGAAATCAGAATATTAGTAGCAAAAGGATTGCAGTGCCCTATTCATCTGAAAATATTGAACAAATCACATCGTTTTAGTGCTTAACCTACTCTGTACATTAGTCAGCTCTTTATTGTATTAACTCAGATGACCAGCAAGCAGTTTTAAAAGTCAATGCATCAGTGTGTGATGTACATGCAATCTTCCATTCATTCAGATTCTGTGATTTTATAAGTTTCAAATCAGCTCACTGTCTTAAAACTCAAAAGAGTTTTAAGTCAAATTAAATCCAGTCATTTATATCTGTCTTCTCCAAATAATTATTTTAGACCGTGACTAGTGGGAAGAGTTGAAGAAACACACCATTTTACTTATAATCAGCCTTCATTTACAGTACTGGCTATTTCACCACACATCATGAACCTTGAAACCAGCTGCCAACAACCATTCCCCTGCATTGTGTCTATAAAAAGTGGCATTTCTTTTTCTGGACCCCCACAGCAGCTGTCACACTCGATTTCCATGAGATTTTCTATGTGTACTTCCCAAATAACCTTCATTGCCTTAGAACAATTTAAAATCCTTCATGTTGAAGAAAATGTGTCCAAACAAAACTGCCCCCAGCCACCGTGTGTGGTATGTGTGGTGTGTTTTGGGAAAATTATTAACCTGCCTTCCATCAGGTACGTTGAGGGAGAAGGAGACAAAGGGAGCGTGACGTACTAGGGGGCCTCTGGTTTGAGGTGCTCCCGTCACAAGCCTTCATAATGAGTATATTGCATATTGCCATGAGTTATCATGACTGTGACCTGCCTCAGGAGGTCTCATGCCACATCTGTATTAACAACTTCATCTGCTTCAGGGTCACCTTATTAGCTTGCTGCAGCTGAGCCAGGGGCCTCAGGAGGTATCAGACTGGGTCCTCAGGGAGGCCTGGTACTTCTGCTCTCCTTAAATTCAGTTTGGTGCCCAAAATTTAACATCAGGACCTGCTAAATTTTATTTGGAATTACCTACTCTAGCAATTCTAACAGAAAACACACACACATACATACACACACACATCCCCCTAAAAATTGGCAACCTCCCCAAATGCCATCTCTCATTCCCATTATGGCATACGGCTTGTTTCACATGAAAAGCAATGGAAATATCAAAGGAAAAGTTCTCACCTTGATTTGTTTTTCTTCTCACCATGGGAATGTACAAAGTGCTGTAAAGAACACAAAACATAGAGAACACATATGTGTGAATTTTTTTTTTTTTTTTTTGAGGCGGAGTCTCGCTCTGTCACCCAGGCTGGAGTGCAGTGGCATGATCTCGAATCACTGCAACACGCCTCCCGTGCTCACGCCATCCTCCTGCCTCAGCCTCCCGAGTAGCTGGGACTACAGGCGCCCACCACTGCACCCGGCTAATTTTTTGTATTTTAGTAGAGGTGGGGTTTCACTGTGTTAGCCAGGATGGTCTCGATCTCCTGACCTTGTGATCCTCCCGCCTCAGCCTCCCAAAGTGCTGGGATTACAGGCATGAGCCACCGCACCTGTCCATCTGTGGAACTTTTACTTCTAAACCTGACAGTGAAGATAGTAAACAAAAATTCATCTGAATGAGTGGTGATGTGTGTGTATGTATATGTGTAATGTGTGTGTGCATAAGTGCAGTGTGTCCATGCATGACAGAATCCATGAGTGAGTCTTAGCTCTTGCAACCAAATTCTTTTCTAAAAAGAGCCCTTTAATCAGGTGCTTCAGATTAATCATGTGGTGTGGAATTTGACCACATGTATATCATTCATTCATTCAACCTTGGGACAGTAAGAGGGACAGAGAAGCATCAGTTCCCCAGGGAACATATCTAGGTCAACATCCTACAGGCGAAATTCCCAGAGTGCACTGGTGGCTGCTCGTAAAATGTGCTATCCTCCGATGGGCAAAAGTTTACCCAATTTCATTTTCGTAACTTTTTCATTTAATGTTGCCTTGACAGTAAAGACGAATAGCATAGTAACCAACACATGACTAAAATAACTCCCTGATGGCTAATCCAGATTGTGCCTAACAGAATTCCACCTTGAACCAGAAGAGTGTCCTGGCAGGTGAGTTGTCTGGTGCCTTTGCATACCCTCATCTTCCCATCTCTAGAACTCCCAGAGTATTTCTACTTAAGCATTTTCTGATGTAATTACAAATTAACGACACATTATTTTCTTTTGGCATTTGTTAGGCTATTTTCAGCTATCATTTGCAGAGTACCTTGCACTGAGCTTAGCATGACACATACTGTCTCATTTATTCCACCCATATAACCCTGTGTACTATTATCCTGGTGTTACACTGAGAACAGCAAGGCCAAAGGATGCTGAGTAGCTTGTCCAAAGCCACATATTCTGAGCCTTTCTTAATGAGTGTAACTTTGTTGACCCTGATGTGACATTTCTAAATTTGGCACATTGAAGTGGCCGCCTTATTCTGTACAGCACTATCAAGGTTCATAGCTTCTTTCCTCTCCCAAGTATTAACTGTGTAACTACTAAACTACTCTGAATTTTGCAGTGACCCGCTGAATCAGTACCTAGCTGGAGGACTTGCCCTCATCATCCACAATGTGATCATTATTGAGTCATCCATCTTACAATCCTAAGAAGTCCGTTTTAAGTCTGTGGTTTCTTTTTGTTAGTGTTAGTCGTTTCTGCTCTGCAGAAAGCAACACTCCTGTTTTTTTTTTACATGTTCCCCAGTTTAGATTCTTTTCTTGGCCAGTAATAGCAGAAAACCTAAACGTCTGTATGTCTTTCTTTAGATCACAATTTCTTTCTACCCTGCCCCCAGGATATTCCTGGATGCTGGGTTATCCAAACTTTGGGCAACATAGCAAATAAATGTACTGTGAAGAAAATAAAGAGAAAATTGTCATAGAAGAAAGTGTTTACCTCGCTTTGTAGAATACACCCCGCCACGCCAAGTGAGCACAACTTAATTGATAATGATCAGCTTCTCAGTTACCTTTAACCATTTTCTTGTAACCGTATCCTAAAGCTGCAGCACTTTACATTTCACTGTAAAGAAGGCTCTGAACGGGGGCGACTGGGTAAATCACTCTGATGGGCAGATTTGGACAAAGCAGTCTTCTGTGATTTCATGTTCTTATTTACCTCTCATACTTTACAGGTTTGCTGAATATTTCCTTGTTTCATTTTTTTGTTTGGTATTTTTACCTTTTTTTTTTTTTTTTTTTAGATGAAGTCTTACTTTGTCGCACAGGGTGGAATGCAGTGGCGTAATCTCGGCTCACCGCAACCTCCACCTTCTGGGTTCAAGCGATTCTCTTGCCTCAGCCTCCGAAGTATCTCTGATTACAGGCACGTGCCACCACACCCGGCTAATTTTTTGTATTTTTAGTAGAGATGGGGTTTCACCATGTTGGCTAGGCTGGCCTTGAACTCCCGGCCTCAAGTGATCCACCTGCCTTGGCCTCCCAAAGTGCTTGGGATTACAGGCATGAGCCACCACACCCGGCTGGTATTTTTTCCCTCTTCTTATCTCATTTCATTTCCTTGTCTTCTTCCTTCCCTATGTTCTTTAGCATCCTCAGCTGTTGTACAGAACATCTTTTTTCATGCTTTCATGGTTTCATGGATAATAGTCTTACCTTTTCTTTTGAAGATTTCTTCCCTAAAAATCAGAGAATAATAATATAGAGAGGTTATTCCTGTATTTCCTTTGAATCATCTGTATTTTTGATGATTATGGCCAATTGGGAAAATGCAGAATAATTAATTAAAATTCAAATTAATTAAAAAATTAATTACTCAGAACCGTAAAACTAGAGGTTGTACATTGTAGCATTTTGGAATATTTTCTTCAAGTTTTTTCTTTCTTCAGCCTTTTAAAAAATTTATGCAAATATACATTCACATGCATGTATACTTTAAATATATGTATGATCTTACTATATAGAATATAATATTTTAAATGGTTTCTGCTTTTCCTCCTCAAAATTAGTACATAATACACATATCCCTTTGTCATTAAATATCTTCAAAGATATCAAGTATTTAACGAAACCATAACTATTCTGAGATAGGTACTACAATTATCCCCATTTCATATTAGAGAAAACTAAGCACTAAAAGGTTAAGTAGGCCGGGCGCAGTGGCTCTCGCCTGTAATCCCAACACTTTGGGAGGCTGAGGCGGGTGAATCACCTGAGATCAGGAGTTCAAGACCATCCTGGCTAACACGGTGAAACCCCATCTCTACTAAAAATACAAAAAAAGTAGCCAGGCATGGTGGCAGGCGCCTGTAATCCCAGCTCCTCTGGAGGCTGAGGCAGGAGAATCACTAGAACCCCAGGAGGTGGAGCTTGCAGTGAGCCAAGACAGCACCATTGCACTCCAGCCTGGATGACAGTGCAAGACTCTGTCTCAAAAAAGAAAAAAGGTTAAGTAGCTTCCCCAAGGCCACACAGCTGATAGTTGGCAGGATTTGAACTGAGCAGTTGGAGGTTCAGATACTGTGTTCTAAACCTCTGAGACACAGGGACTCCTTCTTTATATGCCTTAATGATTGCAAGACAGTCCCTCACACACTTGTGCCCATCTTTGTTTAGGCAATCCACTTAGACATTTTGCACGGTCTATACTGGACATTGAATTGTTACCACTGTGTTGTTCTTCTAATAGAATTATCTCAGATTATCTCCTTAGGATAAATTCTGTAAGAAAATGAAAGAACATTCTTAATGCTCTTCATTTGAACTTTCCCATTTCTGATTACTGAAGTTATACTGAATCACATCTCTGTCTTTGTGTGTGAGTACTCATTCCTCATAAACTTGACCACACTAAATCACAGACTTTTTTAAACAGATATTTTACATTTTTAAACCGTCCATCGGATATGTAGCAACAATCTCTCATTTTAATTTTCAGTTTTTTATTGTTAGTGAGATTGATTATTTGCTTTTTTTAATTTTTATTTTTGTGAGATGCAGTCTCACTCTGTCGCCCAGGCTGGAAGCAGTGGTGCAATCTCAGATCACTGCAACCTCCACCTCCTGGGTTCAAGAGATTCTCCCACCTCAGCCCCCAGGTAGCTGGGACTACAGCTAATTTTTCTATTTTTAGTAGAGACAGGTTTTCGCCATGTTGGACAGGCTGGTCTCAAACTCCTGGCCTCAAGTGATCTGCCCGCCTCAGCCTCCTAAAGTTCAGGGATTACAGGCATGAGCCACCTTTGCCATTTCTATTTGTCGTTATTTTAGCAAGAGCTCATTCATGCCTCATATCCATTAAAAATTAGTTTGATATCTTCATATTGCTTTCTAAGAACTCTTCACATTTTAAGACTATGAGATGTTTTGTCTTTCGGAATACTGTTTTCCTTTTACTTGCTATTTGCCTTTTTAATGGTGTTTAATATACATATATTTTTCATTCTTAGGTATTTTAAAATGTATCTCATACATTTTCCATATATATATATGAAAAACAATTACATATATATGGGGTACTAGTAGCCTTTGCAAATTACAGCAGTCATCAGATGAAGAAAATACTCTTGCCTGGATTGTATATATGGGTAATATATAAAATTTAAGTTAAGATTTGAATGGATTAAACCAGGTCCAGTCTTTCTACTTTGCTCATTAGACTTTTGAAAGTGTATTGAAATATATATACACGTGTGTGAATTTTGCATCTCTGCTTTGAAGAGATGAATGAGCATGAGAAAATGTTTCTTCTGAAATAGAGAACATTAATACATAGGTTTTATGCAGTGAAATCCCCAGCACAGAATGCAAGTACCTAGAGGAAGGGCACTGTGGGAAGATCATAGAAATGGATGCTGATAGGAACTGGACTCTCAGTTTGACTTTGCCATTCTAATTGAGTGACGTTAAACAGATCTATTTCCCCTTATTTTTAAAAATTGTCTATATATAAGTTATAGAACACGATGTTAGAAGATAAATACACATAGTAAAATAGTTACAATAATGGTAAAACCTAACAAATCTATCATTGCACGTAGTGACCCATTTTTGCCTATTGTAGCAAGAGCAGCTATAATCTCATTTAGCAAAAATTCTGAGTACAATACACTATCATTAACTATAGTCCTTATGTTGTACATTAGCTCTGTTGACTTCTTCTTCCTACATATTTGCTTTATGTCCTTTAAACGTAATATCTTTCCCACTGTTTTAGTCTCTGTATATTTTATTTAACCTTTTATTAAGATTACACATGTGAGAATATTCAATATTTTTCTTTTTGTGCCTGGCTTCTTTCATTTAGCACAGTGTCCTCCTGGTTCATCCATGTTGTACAAAAGGCAGGATTGCCTCCTTTTTTTAAGGCTGAATAATATTCTAGAGTATATATTTATACCACGGTTTCTTTATCCATTTGTTCATACATCAGAACGTATATGGTCAACTAATTTTGGACAAGGACACCAAAAAAGACACAGCGAGGAAAGGACAGGCCTTTCCGTCCATGCTACTGGGCAAACCAGATTTCCATTTGCAAAAGAATGAAATTGGGCCATTATCTTACACTGTACACAAAATAAACTCAAAATGGATAAAAGACCTACATGTAAGACTTAAAACCATGAAACTCCTAGAAGAAAACTTTGGAGAGAAGCTCCTTGACATTGGCTTTAGTAATGAATTCTTGGATATCACACTAAAAACCTTAGGCTACCAAAACAAAAATAAATAAATAGGGCTACATCAAATTAAAAAACTTCTGCACAGTAGAAAAAAATCTGCTGTGGAAAAAATCAACAAAACGAAAAGGGAATTGCTAGATTGAGAAAAAATATTTGCAAACTTTATATCAGAGAATAAAGAACTCATACAACTCAATAGCAAGAAAACATACAACCCAATTAAAAATGGATAAAGAACTTGAATAGATGACAGGACTTGAAATAAAATTCCCCAAATATGATATAAAAATGGTCAACAGTTACATGGAAGAGTGCTCAACATCACTAATCAAGGAAATGCAAATCAAAACCACTATGAGAGATCACCTCACACCTGGTAGGATAGCAATTACTAAACAACAAGATACCGCAATGTTGATGAGAGTATGGAGAAAAGGAAGCTCTTGTCTGTTGGTGAGAATGTAGGTTGGTGCAACCATTATAGAAAACAGTATGGAGGCTCCTAAAGAAATAAAAAATAGAAGTAATATAGGACCCAGCAATCCCTCTTCTGGACATATACCCAAAGGAAATGAAATCACCACCTCATAAAGGTATCTGCACTCCCATGTTCATTGTGCATTCACAATAGCCAAAATATGGAAAGAACTTAAATATTCATTAATGTATGATCTTATTTTTAAAGAGAAGATGTGTACTAGACAATTTCTAAGGTCTTGTTCAGCTCATCCTTCTCTGAGTTTATCAAAAAGTGTATTCTATCATCTTTGAGCTTCTAGCTCATCTGATTTGAGTTATTTACAGGTATTTTACTTGAGTTATTTACAGGTGATTTTATTAAATTTCAGGGTATTAGAAGACAAATAAAATTTCTTCCCCCATAGCACTTGGGATGAGGTTGGCACCTCAGCTTATATTAAAAATTTGTTGATTGATTGATTGATTAAACTTCTGATGTCCACTTTTGCCTATTTTACCTCTTTTCCTTCACCCATACCTGATGGTTCCTTAGAACACTCAGCCCCTTTTTGTCATCAGGTCCCATCAGAGCCAGGTGCATGACTCAGATATTCACCTATTTTGAGATGTCTCTGGGGAAAATCCTTTTGTCCACATTCCGTGCCAGTTGACCAACTTGTGTAAACCTTGGTAATTAATTAATGGAGAAACAGCAGTCGCAATTTTAGAACTGGTGTAGAGATTAGCCACTTCGGGTCACAGCATGTTTCTAATTTAATAATTGCTTTAATAGTTGTAGAAATAAAGCCTTTTAAGAAAAAGGTCATGCTGAATTTGGGGTTTTTTCCCGAAATAGCTTGAACCAAATGAAATCAACAATTCTTTCCATCCAGGATACCCTCCTTTTACTAATGGAATTGACTATTAGGGCAGAGTAGTTTCAGATTTGGAAGACGGTAAACCATCTGCATGGACACAGAACACAGAACTTGACACTTCCTCGTTGCTTCTTTAATCTTGTTATTGTTTGTGTGACTTCTCCTTTTGCCCTATTCCTGATTTCTTGGAACCATTGACATTAGAACTGGAAATGCTCAGGATTATATGAGGGAGATAGAGTATCTGTGCTTGTTTTGTTTTGCTCTTGATATTACAACTGGTGAACCTTTGTCACTTCTTTAGAACTGTGCAAAGGCGTGTCGGAGAGTTCGAGAAGGAGGAGAAGAGGAATGGGTTATAGGACAAAAGAAAAAAATGCAGTCATGCTAAAGCTTTTGAAGTGTTAGACGATCCATCTGCCTGTTTGAGTCTGAGGCTGAATCCCTTTTTAAAATTCATCAAATGTTTGAGTGTGAAGTTCGGTCCTGACAGCATCTGTGATTCTCTGTGGAGACATCCGCAGCGCAGTTTCCCAGACGCTGTCTGTATTCACACGAGAAGGGTTTGATCCAAGACCTAGCCAGACTGGGACCATGTGGAGTTGAAGTAGACAGGTCGTTTCAGCAAGGCCCTGTGAAGTCTCAGTAGCCAGGCCCCATAAAATCAGAGTGGGACGAGCTTGAGGCTTTTAATTCCAACCTGAAGCCATGTTGTCAAGCTTCTCATTATCCCAGCACTAGAAGGTAATAGGAGAGGGGGCAGGGTAGAACACACTTCCCCATAACTTCATAAATCCTGCTTGTGATGAAATGTGTATAGGCAGTGTAGGAAGTACATTTTTAATTTGAAAGCACAGATTTTTATTAGAGAGTTGTAGTAACATGATTTCCATGTACATGACCAAGTGAATTACTTAAAATATTAGTATAAATTATATGCAACTTGAAAGTTTAGCTGACCAACATTCTCCACACTGACAGCATTACGATGCACTTAGTAATAGTACTGCATGTACCATAATACATAGTAAACACAGCCATCAGCACCATTAGAAAATATACATTTAAAACCTTAAATCTAGCTGTTTCACTATTTGTCAGTAACTATTTTATAAAGATCACAGGGTTTATGTTTCATGACAAATATCTATACATTTTATGGTGTTTGGGGGTATTTGGGGTCAGATTTCAGGAAGAGTAATTTCCATCACATCATGGCCATCCCCAGGACTCTTGTAGAAAAGCAGTAGTTCTGTAACTTTTGCATTTTAACTTTATCTCTAGTAATTCCACTGTTTTCATTAATGCCAGCAAAATATCAAAAATAGAAGACAACATTGAAGAGTTGAAAAAAGAGATTAAATTCATTCCTCATGAAATTAAAACTGTAGCAGATCTCAGACCTATCTGCAAAACTTCAAGATGTACGTAGTCAGAGAGTTTTCTGTGAATGGGCACTCTTCCACTTGTCATAACACAATATCATCATTTTCCAGGGTCTCCTTTGTACCAGATGTAAAACTTTTTAAAAAAAGGTTAAATTTTCTCTGGCAGTAAAAACCCCTTGGTAATTGGTTAGACACTTAGGGAGGGGCATTAAGTTCTGGAGCTCACTAGAGGATAGCTTTCTTTTCTTTCTTTTTTTTTTGGAGACAGAGTCGCACTCTCACCCAGGCTGGAGTGCAATGGCATGATCTCGGCTTGCTACAACCTCTGCCTCCTAGATTCAAGCAATTCTTCTACTTCAGCCTCCTGAGTAGCTGGCACCACAGGCACGTGCCACCATGCCAGGTTAATTTTTGTAGTTTTAGTAGAGACAGGGTTTTGCCATTTTGGCCAGGCTGGTCTCAAACTCCTGACCTCAAGTGATCCACCCGCCTCGGCCTCCCAAAGTATTGGGATTACAGGCATGAGTCACCGTGCCCAGCCTAGAGGATAGTTTTCTGAATTGCCTTTGTGGTGAACTAAATAAATGTCTAAACAAAGGTATTCTGATCTTCTGGGTGGCTAGTGCTTTAAAAATGTGTAGAAAGATTCCATAGTGAGGGTTCATAAAAACGGTCTTTTGGAATCATTCCTCATTAATACTCTGGGAGATCTGTGTAGGCAGTGGAATGCTATGTTAGTGCTTATGCTCTCTCATGTAAAAAAATAACCATTTCAAGCCAGCATCAAGAGATCTGCCAATCCCCATTCCATAAGAAAGGACTGGACTTTGCTTAAATCTTTTGTTCACAGAAGTCATTCATTATTTGTGCAACATGAATCCTCAAGCGAAATCCTCTTTAACTCTGATTGACAGTCTTAGCTTATTTTGGGGGGGGGAGGGGGGCTTTTCTAATATTTAAACCTGGATCCTGAGCTATGAAAGAGAGCTCTGAGTTTCTCACTAATCTGCTTGCCTGAACAGCAAGCTCAGATTCAACTTCTGCATGATGCCTGCTTGATTCCTTCCTACCATACTGCTGAGCGAGAAGCCCTAAGGGAGTAGGATGCAGAGGGAAAGAGTTGAAAGAAATGATAAAAGTCTAGTCCGGACTACCAGCTGGACATATAACGACTCACCACCTCCCAAAAGAGCCTGATCCAATCTTCAAAGTTCCACTTAAAGAGTGAGCCATTCAGTCAGTCAATCATTTATTCACTCAACATCTCATTGGGGGTACAAAGATAAACAGAATATTATTTTTCTTCTAGGTAATAATAGTAACAACATAAATCATTAAAATCTGCTAATTCACAAGGTGTTAGAAGATGATCAGAAATGATTAAATGAACATGCCTAAGAGGGTCAAAGGAGGTTTATCAGAGAGACTTCTGAGCAGAATCTTCCATGATGAGTACAGAGTCCCAGGGGGGCCAAGGAAGAAGGGTATGAGTCAGAGGAAGAGTGTGTCTAAAGCATGGAGTTCTAAAAGATTCAGGGAGACACTCGCTCATCAGAGACCCTGTTTCCAAGCCAAGAAAGTTGAGTTTTATTTTTAGGACAATGAATAGTCTTTGAACAGATTTTAGTCAGGGGAACAACATAAGACCCGGATCAGGGCCAGTTGTGGTGGCTCACACCTGTAATCCCAGCACTTTGGGAGGCCAAGGCAGGAGGATTGCTTCCCAGCTACTCGGGGGACTGAGGCGGGAGGATCACTTGAGCCCAGGAGGTCGAGGCTGCAGTGACCCGTGATCACACCACTGTACTTCAGCCTGGGTGACAGAACAAGACTCTGTCTCAAAAAAAAAAAAAAAAAAAGACCTGGAGCCAGCTGGAGAGTAGGATTGAAGGGGTGAGAGACTGCATGCGGGGAAGTATAACTAGCCGAAGAGATTTAGAGGTGGATCAGAACTAAAACCATGGGAATGGAAATGGAGAAGAAAGGGAATTTAGAAATATTTTGGAGCTGTGACCCAATAGATGTGAAAGATAAAGGAGAGGAAGGGATCCCAGGATACTCGGAGTCTGTTTCTGAAATTTCCATTCACTAGTCCACATGGAAAAAAGTCCTTATTCTACCATAAAGTCCTTCATGTATTTTATTGTGGCTGACATCTTCTTCTGTTGGTTTTTCTCCAAGATCAACATCCTCTAGTCTCTTCAAACACTGTTTATATCTCATGGTTTCAAAACCAGCATCACTTCTCCAACTTTGCTCCTTTAGCCTGTACTTATTTATTTATTTATTTATAATTTTTTATTTCCGTAGGTTTTGGGGAAACAGGTGGTATTTGGTTACATAAGTTCTTTAGGGGTGATATGTAAGATTTCATATGGGTGCACCCATCACCCAAGCAGTATACACTGCACCCAATTTGTAGTCTTTTATCCCTTACCCACTTCCCAGCCTTACCCCCTGAGTCCCCAAAGTCCATTGTATCATTCTTATGCCTTTGCATCCTTATAGCTTAGCTCCCACTTACGAGTGAGGACATACAATGTTTGGTTTTCCATTCCTGAGTTACTTCACTGAGAATAATGGTCTCCAGTTCCATCCAGGTTGCTGTGAATGCCATTAGCTTGTTTCTTTTTATTAACCTGTACTCAGTTATTATCTGATATAAGCCAGGGACTTTCATTAATTGTGGGTACAAAGATATACTGAGCATATCTCATGGAGCTCATGATCCATAGGCAAAAGGACCAAAAAGAAAAGAATAGTTATTGCTCTGTTATAAAAGTTTTAATGGAGGTATCTGTAGAGGAGTGGTTCTCAGAAATTTTTCTGCTCAGAGCGTATCTGATATCTGTGACTTACATCATCAGCTATATTGCTCACCCAGGTGGCAGTCCTATGAGCACCGTTGTCTCATCTCCCATTATGGACTATAATAAGATGTGAGCACCCATTATGAACTAATACAAGATGTGAGCACCCAAAAGTGAGGCATAGCTTCACTTTAGCTGCTGACTTTAGCTGCTGGCCCCCAGCTTCTTAAGAATCAGTGAGGTAAAGGTTGCAACAGAAGTGTCATACAAAATTTATAGCATTCTCAATGAGAGTGCTGCCTATAGGAATGCAGTTAACCATCTATAGATAGAACATTGAGGTGCAACAAGAGATGAGACCAGCTCTTCCCTGTAACTCAGCCTTGAGTCTGGTTTAAGCATGAGCCAATATAAAGGCCTCTATTAGCCATAAAAGATGGGCTTCCTTTAACAAA
Organism: Trachypithecus francoisi; assembly: GCF_009764315.1. NCBI lineage: Eukaryota > Metazoa > Chordata > Mammalia > Primates > Cercopithecidae > Trachypithecus > Trachypithecus francoisi. The sequence continues at coordinate 30,752,802 of NW_022681464.1, forward strand.
ATCATTGCCTGCACAGATATCTGTCATAATTATTGATATAGATAATTATAAGAATATGAACTTTATATATTGGCCCCACATCTTCTGGTTTATCAAAGCAGATTTGCATGTGTTTTACCATTTAATACTCTCTATAGGAAAATTCTATGAGGAAAGAATCATTCTCTACACATAACACACACACACTGAAAGACCTCCATCTATGGCTGATTCTATCATAGCGTCTTAGAAGTGGCACAGTAGCACCTGTCTTCCCCTTCAGACCACATGGAGTGTCTGCCTCCTGTCTTTAAGGTTCAGCAGCTACATGGACAAAGACCTGTGCCTTACTACTTCATCCGGTGTGCCAGAAGCAAGACAGTAGGCTATATTTGGCCACGTGGACACCCTTCACCTATCTGCACCTATGAATAGGTTTAGGGATGTGTTGAAAAAAGAAAAGTCCTTTCAAATTAGGAAGACGTCGTGGGTACGGTTCCTCTTCTGTACATTTATTTTATGCTCCGAGTTCGTTTATGTGAGCACACTGAAAAGGGACATAGCAGAAGCTGGTACTTGTATAAATAATAGATTGGTTGCTATATTTATAGCACCAAGCTATTACATTGACTGAGGAATAGTAGTCTTAAATAATTGTATCTTTTAGGCATTTCTGATGTTAAGCATTGAAATATCATGTCTTCCCAATCTCTCCTTGAGCCCTAATTTATGACAAAGTGAAAAGACTTTTTTTGTTTTAATTTGAATGCTCTGAAAACCAATCCTTCACTGTCTATTACCGAAATTCGTCACTCACAAAACACAGTTATCTTACAGTTTCACAGCAGGTAGACCTCCCTTTGCTAGTACAGGTTCAGGGTATCTGGAAATAAACTGAATATTTTGCTGAAGGGCTTTTCAATTTCTCATAAGGATTTATCCATTGACCTAGTCTGTTTCCAGAATATTTATAATTAAAAGAAAGCAGGAAGGGAAACTTGGAGGGAAAGAAGAAGGAGAGAAGGAAAAGAACAGAACAGAAACTTTAATTTTTTTTAAAGCTCAATGTAATGCATAGAACTCAGTGAACATAAAATAGATGACAGATGTGAATACATAGTGACCAAACACTTTGAACTTTATCCCATTTCCAGACCACAAGAGTATCCATCCCCTGGTGAGCCTCGTATCTACACTCAATCAGGATAACTAAGAACGGCATAAATAAGTCCTGTGCAAATAATGATGTCGGGTCCATTTATGCCTCACATTCATACATGCCCTACTAATTGAATCAAGTGTTTAATCCCAGGATTCATTATCTATTTCCCTATCTAAGTCTTTTTTCCCATTTATATTTAGCACCCAGCTGTCCCCTTCTCCAAATGGTCAACTGCTGTCTCATAAAAGTCTTGAGATTGGCCTCCGGAACCCCTAGCTTTGTGCAGCAATTTTCTCAGTAGGGGGCAGCTGGATCTTGGTGTGTCCCTGCTGCTGGCTTGGAATTGTTAAAGAAAGCAAGCTGCATGGAGATGGGGAAATAGAACTCGGCCTTTCCTAGCAAACATTCCAGGTAGAGCCAGGCATGGTGTTCGGTCAGGACAGGGTACGGCTGCCTTTTGTAGTAGTCAGAATAAAGCAATAAAAAGATCAGTTAAAATGCTTGCTGGAAGTTATTGATAGAAAAATTCTTTCTGCACGAAAGATTATAAACAGAGTGTTATCTGAAGATGGATTTGTTTTAATTTGGCATTGATGTATTTGATACCTGGTAGGATCAAAGAAAACAGAATCAAAGGGAAAAATACAAGCAGCCCTGCTTCTCTGAATATAGGCCTCTTTTATAGATATAAAATCTCGGGACTGGAGTGCTCAAATTTATTTGTACTGATGTTTGTTTAAAGATCAATATTAAATAAATTGGTCTGGAAGCTATAGTCATAAAGCAGCTGTCGAACTAATGTAATCCCACAATGCCATTTTGTCTACTGCATGAAACCTGGTTAACTGTGTATTTCTAATAACATGTGGAAATCTGTTGAAAAAGAAAATAGCTGAACTGGATTTTCTGAACTTGGACTAACCTGCAGTCAAATGTGAGGGGAATTTGGAAAATTTATAGTTTGGTCCCTCGCAAGATGGTGATTGGTTCATTTTTATGGTCAACTATTAAAGGTTCATAGAACGTAAAACTTCCTTATAAAATATGTAAAAATGCCTCCTTCGACTCCATTATTACACTTCAGTATCAAAGGTAAATCTCAAGACCCTTGTTATGACTGGTTTTGTTGAATGTTGACATTATTATTATATTTCGTCTTATTGTTGGCATTTGTTGATTGATTTGATTTATTTTTGATCATTGTCTTTGCAGTCGGCTTGTTACTGTGAGCTGGGATGCATTGTTGCGTTTGTAAACCTCAAATTTTAAAATATTTGCCCTGCTCTGTATCCTCCAAACTTTCAGAGGAAGAAAACCAAAGCAGAAAACCCTTTGGTTATGTATCTTGTATCTGATGCCTGTGTAATCATACGCCTGCTATCCTTGTCACACATTTTTGAGCATCCAGTTTTGTTTTGTTTTGTTTACAAACACGTAAGATGTGACTCCTGCTATCAAGGAGCATAGGATATTTATACCTATATCTGGCTTAGATATAGGTATAAAGAGTTTATCACAATGTAATAAAACATGGGTAAAAATCGTATGAGAAGGATAAATTGTGGAGACACTGGAGAGCAATACATTTTATACCACCGAGTCATCAAGGAGGAAGAGGACTTGAACTGGGCCTTGATCTACACCGCTGTTTTTTGGTTAGGGAAAGGCACACACCGGGGCCTATTATGGGGAGGGGGGAGGGGGGAGGGATTGCATTGGGGAGTTATACATGATATAAATGATGACTTGATGGGTGCTGACGAGTTGATGGGTGCAGCACACCAACATGGCACAAGTATACATATGTAACAAACCTGCACGTTATGCACATGTACCCTAGAACTTGAAGTATAATAAAAAGAAAGAAAGAAAGAAAGAAAGAAAGAATTAAAAAAAAAAAAAAAAGAATGATAGGGCATGACTTTCATAGACCCTAAAGAAATAGTTATGGTTAATCAGGCCAAGTGGCAAGGATTATAAAAGTGAAAAATAGTTTTTCTAATGAAGGTGGGGGGCTTTTTTGGAAAAGCAGACAGTGGAGTAGTCTTTTTTCAGAGAAACTGATGTCATGACATAAAAGATGCTCATTTTTAGGTATTTCTTTTTCTCTATCCTTTCTAGTTTCGTGTAGGGCTCCCTGCTTGTTTTCTTTGTCTCTAAATGCTTTTTGTGTATCCTAGCCCCAAAGAACACCTGGAAGGGTGTTTTTATAAATTGCTTATATGACAACTATGAGAATGTAGCAACTCTTTTGATTTCCAGGAACTGCTTATTCCTATAAATTGCTTATATGACCATTATGAGAATTAAGCAACTCTTTTGATTTCCTGGAATTTCCTGGAATTGCTTATTGTTCATTATCCACTTAGGAGGGTTAGCAAGCTCAGTGGTTAGAAAAACAGGCCCGAGAGTCAGATTAACAAGTAGCCAACACTCTGTACTTGCTCGCTGTGTGACATGGGGCAAGTGACACAACCTTGCAAAGACTCAGTCTCCTAATCCATAAAATAGGAATAATAATAGCTCACTAATAAGGTTGTTTGAAGGGCGAAGTAAAATCATCTATTAAAAACATTAAGCACCAGCCTCATACACAATTCAGACTTTAGAAATGGTACTAGCCGTTGTCATCATCTCCCTTTGTAAAGGTTTCCCATGTTGTCATATCCTAGAAGGCCTGAAACAGTCTCACTTCCACTTTCTAAGTACGAGGAACTATAGCATTTTCCAGAAGAAGATTAAACAGTGTAAGGGAATAAATTAGATGATATTATGACTTTGTAAAAGTGAAATCACACCTATGGAAAAGCTAGAATTCAGAATGCTGGTTTTGTTTCTGAAGGCTCTGAGAGTGTATTTCGAATAGGTGTAAGTGTAAGAAACTATTTAGTCTTGTTAACTCTTAAACCAAGTACTTCTTAAGTCTCTTTTCCTTGCTTAAAAAGAGGTTGTTGGGCATCACAGTATTGGATGTCAGGATTTGTCACTCGGGTCATTCGTGCTCAGTGACAGACCCGAGCTTAAGTCAAATGGAATTTGTCTTTTGAGCACTCCTACCACTCAAATATGGATGAAGTGACATCTGATATGATCACGTGGACGAGGTTTGTTTTTTATTTTCATTTTGTTGGTGGTTGTGGTGATGGTTGTGCCATAGGTTTTGCCACTGTTAGGTGTTAACAAAAGCTATAGATCGATAACACCACAGAGGCCTAGGAGGTTATTTGTTTTAACAAGTTTTAACCTTCAAGAATTCAGTACTCTCATCCTTTCAATAATATTGATGTAAATATTTGGGGAAATTCATGGATGTCAATACAGAGGGGGAGAAATGGCAAAGGGAGACTGATATTTCTCTTGATGGCTAGCTGGCTTTGTATAGTTAAGAGAACAACACATAATGGACTATGGCCAACAAAGCCCTGCATGATATTGAAGCCTCAGTCTGGTTACAAAAGTCAAGGTTAGCTTCAAGCACAGTGTGGAAAACTATGTCCACAACCAGGGCTACGGAGGTAGGTTTTTTCAGCATGAAAGGGTGCGATCTTGGAGGAGTTCCATAGACAGTCATCTGCAGCCAGCAGAGCTCTTGCATGCTGGTGAACTTACTTACATATGTGGGTCACACAAAGGGGAGAATGGAGCTCTTTGTTCCACGTCTGTGGGATAACTGAGTTTTGTATGATATAAATGGGGACTTAGCACTGCCGTGGATATTTTCTTGGACAGCATGTAGGGACAATAGATCTTTAGCCTTTATCTTGAGATTCTAAAATGACTCTTTCCTCCTGCATTTCCAGTTAAGCAAAGGCTAACTCTAAAAATGTGAAGATGTTTTCATTTGAGTAGTTTCAATAAATATCTGCTTTCCTCAACTTTAAGTGTTTCAGCCTTGGTTTCTTTCATTTTTTTTTTTTTTCTTCTTTAAAGCCTTAATCATGGATAACTACATGGCAATGAGTCACATTTCTTACCTGGGTTTGTTCTATCGCTCTGGAATGTTTCCAATGTCCAAAAGTGATTTCAGTTAGCATCTTGACTTAGCATCTTTAAAAATCTTTTAAAAATTCATGTATATGTATCCAGTTATATATTTCTACTTTTCTTGATAAAGATATAAAACTTAAAGTAAAATTGTAGCTGATTGTGCTGAATTATTACTCTAAGATAGATTCATCAAATCTCCCAGCTGTATAAGACAGGGCTTACTAATGAAGTTCCCTATCAAAAAGAAAAGCCTAATTTTGATTTGGCTTAGGTAATGAACTTCTTTTTCCTGGTGTGATTATCTGCATGGGGTGGCTAAAAGAGTAGCAAGAGAGAGTGCGCTCACAGAAGCATTATGCAAAATGTCTTTTGTCTCTTTTTGCTGGGATATATTAAATTTTCAATGTAGTCTATGTAATATAAAATTATGATAATGACTTTTGGCCCACTGTGAAGGCAGCTTGCTGGTCCTGAGCGTGTGTGTCTGGCTTGAGCACTAGGATACACTGTGGGAGTTGCCTTTTCTATTAACAAACCTCTAGATACCTAATGATGAATTTTCTTTCACCAAATGTTCTCCTTTTGTCTAAAATACAAGCATTTTCTAAATTGCTTTTGAGAAAAACAAGAGAGACAGAGAGGTCTATGGCACTAACGAGGGATACTGAGACAAAGCAAAGGATTCAGTTAGCATCATTCTTGTAATTATAAACCAACCAAAGGTTGTTTCAGGTGCCAGTGAAAATAATAACTGATTGTATCACTTAGTAAGAGGACAAATGGAACAATTGCCTCATAAAATATTTCTGCTTCTTCTAGTCTTGTGAAATTTGATGGTTGAATTTATTATGGATAGTTATGGCAACTTTCTGTCTCTACAGCCCCTTCTAATTGGGGAAAACGTGTTTCTTTTTCTTTCTTTCTTTCTTTTTTTTTTGACTTTTTAAATAATAGAAATGTATAAAATAACAGAAATTTGTACTTTTGTTACTTAGCATCTTTGCCACAAGGTATCTGAAGAAAGCTTCATGAAGGAAATTACAAATACTATATGTATCATATCACTTTTAATTTTAAAATGATGGTGCTTAGATATCATAATAAAGGTTACTTTTCAAAGTCATCACCACTGAAGGCTAGCAGTTTATTCTAAACAATACCATCCTTGCCCAGAACAAGACCTTTTGATGGTCTTCAGAGCCAGTTTACAAGATACACAAGAAAATCTGTCTCATTTACTTACAACCACACTTCATATTTCCTTAATTTTTCATCTCTTTATTTATTCCTGAAAGCAAACATCTTCATAAAAGCAGGACTCTAACTGATCGGTAGTTATATCCCCATCTCTTACCAACTTGACATGATAATAAATTTCTGTTGAGGCATTCACAGTTATTAGGGAAACTCCTGTGATGTCACAAAGCATAGATACAATATTTGCTATAAAACTAGCTTTAGAGAACATCCACTCTTTGATACTATGTTCAAAATGCTAAAAAAAAGTATAAATGTAGAAAATATGATAAAATGTACATGCTGACACGAGATGTGTTATTTCAAAGTTTTGCGAAGCGTCAGATGCTTATTAAGTCCTCTAGTTATGTTAGTCTGTGTCAAGGGAAGGTCAATGCCAAGTATATCTGCATATCTGTTCATAACAATGTGAACATCTCTAGCAGGTGTGATTTTGTTTGTAGTCAGATTAATATCTTTGGAACTGAATTACCATAACCTGTTAGAATAGTTCATTAAAATTGCTTTTAAACCCCGAACTAAAGGACACATGTGAAATAGGAATCTCTTAAGTAACAGTCTTCTGAATTTTATTTCTAAAACTAATAGAAAGTATCACAAAGTAGTGTTAATGAATACTTCTGCTACCTTTCTTGGATGCAAAAAATAACTTATAAAAGGGAATGTACAGGATCTATGAAAATCTAAAAAAAAATCAAATACCAACATATTGGTTAAAATGTATGGCATTTTGTAGTGAACTGGCTCTAGTTTTTCTAACTTCTGGGGCTTGGGGTCTCAAAGTTCCATTGCTTAGATATTCCAAGACGTGTTAGCCACATCTTTTCCATGAAAATACTATTCTCCTTGTCTTCAGAAAAGAAGTCCCAAGAACTCACAGGGTAGGCAGTGAGGAAACAGATTAAGAATTAGGTTGTGTGTTAATTAGCTGTTACTCCATTGAAGACCACCGAGAATGAGGCCAGTTTCAATGATGTTATTTCAATCAGTTTTGTTTGGGAATGAGAAGCCGTTTTTGAATCTAGACAATGCTTATGGCAATTGCTTGATCTTCTTTTTTAAAAATTAATTTTAAAAGTCAGTAGTGATGCATCTGAATAACCCAGGTGCTATGCCTGGTGAGCTGCCTGTGCTTGGTAATAGCCAGAGATGGATGAGAGAACGTGAAAGATCTAGGAAATTAGGTTGGTAAAGTCCAAACGGTGTCAGTCTGGTTTGTTTGATGAGGTGCTGTGCTTCTGTGACTACTCTACTGCTGAGCCAAAAAATAGGATCCGTTTGGTCCGAGCTCATTCTTCCATATGTTCCCTTTTCGGTGTGATGGGGGAGGAGGATGGAAACAGCCCTTTAGGAAAAACATTTAGTGTCTTAAGCTACACAAGATGATGTTTGCATAGCAGAAAGACAGTTCTTGGCAGCAGATTTTTATGTTTTTGCCCTGAATTCTGTGTCTGTGTTTTATCAGCTAAACCAGACAGGCGCAAATGAGCGAAAACTTCCTAGCACATGGAATGTTGGAAAGTTACACTGGTCACCTACAATCATATGGTGATGTTTTGGAGAGGGTCATGGCGCTATCATTGGAAAACTGGGGCTTATTTTATTTATACTCGTTAGAGTATTGCTGAAAAAGCTGAGCATGGAGTAATCATTTACAAGATAACCAGGAGGGCAAGAAAGGCTTTAAATTAAACACACCTAACCTGTGGACAATAAACACTGTACTGAAAATGAATCAGAAAATCACAAGTCAGATGACCAGCCACCTTTGGGCCTCTATAGACTACAAAGAGTGTAAATCCTGAGGTAAAAGTACATACAGGGTTCCATCTCTGGCAAAGAGAAGTAAGTTATTTGCTTCATAGAGACTTATGCAACTGAAGACTTTTCTTTAGATGTAGAACCACTAAGGGAACTCTAGAACCAAATTTCCATTTTCTGTGCTCTAAGGAAAAATGACCCCCAGCGGATGCCGTAACTTCCAAAGACTATTTCATTACCTACGGTCTTACAAAGTATATGGATGGTGTGGTGCTATTAAGGTATTGCATTTTCTAGCACAATTTGGCAGGACAACCACACCTTTTGTGCACATCACATATAAACAGCCAACATTTTTTCTTAGCATTTTTTATGAAACAAACACTTAATTTTTAATTTACTACTCAGAGGGTGCTGAGAACATATTCCAATCAAAACGTTTGTCCAGATAAGCTGAGGATGCCATTTTAATAAAGCATTGTTCTGGTCACCAAGAGCTGGAACCCATTGAGTTGCTGGAGGCACATGCCATTGTCAAGCTTTCAGTTCTCTTTGATCTGCTTCTTGAGAGGAATCAGGTGAGGTGAGATTCTGTGTAATGGGTCTGTTTGAAGATTTCTTGAAGAAGCAAGAGTGCCTTTGCATTTGATTTTGTTCATCTTGTTGGGTAAATATCTGAGTTTCTGCTTTTTGTCGCCTAGCCTGTCTCTGAAGTAACTGAGTCCGTTGAAAGCAGAATGTTAAGCAGGCCTTTGATTTTACTTCAGCCAAACCCATGTGTGTGCATCAGTGATTATTCTGTAATCTGCCATCATCACAGTGGTATGTGCACTTTGTTTTCTTTTTTTTTTTTTTTTTTTTTTTTTTTTTTTTTTTTTTTTTTTTTGAGACGGAGTCTCACTCTGTCGCCCGGGCTGGAGTGCAGTGGCCGGATCTCAGCTCACTGCAAGCTCCGCCTCCCGGGTTCCTGCCATTCTCCTGCCTCAGCCTCCCGAGTAGCTGGGACTACAGGCGCCCGCCACCTCGCCGGCTAGTTTTTTGTATTTTTTAGTAGAGACGGGGTTTCACCGTGTTAGCCAGGATGGTCTCGATCTCCCGACCTTGTGATCATCCCGTCTCGGCCTCCCAAAGTGCTGGGATTACAGGCTTGAGCCACCGCGCCCGGCCGTGCACTTTGTTTTCTATACTAAAAAATCTTCAGGAATATAATAGGACCAATACAAATGCCCTCCCTCTCCCATTTTCCCTTGTTGGGAGCTATATCTTAAATGAATCATTTGTCATTCTTATCAAAACGGCACTGGCCTTCTCCCCTCTGTCTCCCCATGTGTTGAAAAATGTAGCCATTATTATCCCACCCAGTTTTATGCATCTTCCAGATGATTTAACTGAACTGATGCTATGGAGGATATGCTGACTGGCACTTTTCCCATGCTTAATGTGTTAACAAAAGCCAATGGTGTCAGTTTTAACAGTTTTAGCTAAATTCCCACGACACTCTTAACAAACGCTGAAACCTCTGCCATGTCTTACCCTGACAGATTTCCTGCCGTCATTGCACACTTAAAATAAATGTCATCCCCAATCAAAAAGTTCACATTTTCTCTGACAATATAATTTGTTACTTTGTTCCTGCTTTATCTCTTTCTTTGGCACAGCAATCTCAGCTGCGAGATGTTGCTTTTCTTCATGTTGGCTGCTTTCCTTTTTGTTCTTCCAAGTATCTGAGTGGAATAAGAAAGGGAAGTTAAGAAGGGAGTGCCTTTTCATTTCATTCAGGAGCAGATAGAAATTTCCAATTTGTGATTTGATGAAGCAGATTCAATGTAAATGATGAGTTGATACCATGGTCTCCTTTCACCTGGTGTCTTTGTCCATTTGGGCTGCTATATACCATAAACTAGCAGCTTATAAGCAACAGAAAATTATTTCTCATAGTGTTGGAGGCTGGGAAGTTGGAGATCAAGGCACCTGCAGATTGTGTGTCTGGTGAGGGCCTACTTCTGCTTCATAGACAGTAGCTTGTTGCTGTGTACCTTACTTGGTGAAGGGGCAAGGAAGTTATCTGGGATTTCTTTTATAAGGGCATTAATCCCATTATTGAGGGCTCCAATCTCATAACCTGAAGGCCTAATACCTCCTAATACCATCACCTTCAGGGGTAGGATTTAAACATATGAGTTGGGAGGGAGACATACACATTCAGTCCACCGCACTCAAAGACCTACTTGCTATATTACTTAACACAGAGCACTTGTAGATTGAAGGAATCAAACTAGGTTCCAAAGAAAGAACTTGGACTTCAGAGTGAACCTGGGCTAGAATATTGGCTCTCTGTATGTAATAATGGGCAGGTCATGTAACATTTCTGGCCTTGATTGTCTTACCTGAAAAGGGCTGTAACACCTGTACTAGAGGCACTCAGCAGATGTCACTTCCCTTCTATGTCATGCCTTTCTCAAACGCTCTGGACTGTAAGACCAGAATATTTCCCTGGGACAGCTCTCCTGCACTGATTTTTCCTGCATGGTCTTTTTCTACAGATTTCTTTGCTCTTAAAGGCTTATTGCCTTTTGTTTGTTTGTTTGTTTTGAGACAGAGTCTTGGTCTGTCACCCAGGCTAGAGTGCAGTGGTGTGGTCTCAGCTCCTGGATTCAACCTCCACCTCCTGGGTTCAAGTGATTCTCCTGCCTCAGCCTTCCGAGTCGCTGGGATTACAGGTGCCTGCCACCACACCCAGCTAATTTTTTTTATTTTTAATAGACGTGGGGTTTCACTATGTTGGCCAGGCTGGTCTCAAAATCCTGACGTCATCATCCACCCCCCTTGGCCTCCCACAATGCTGGGATTACAGGTGTGAGCCACCGCACTCTGCCATCTTTTTGTATTACTGACTTGGTAGAGTCACATGGAATGCTTACTCAACAACCCAAGAGGCGTATAGATTCTCCTTGATACAAAAAAGACTTTCCCTTTCTTCTGCGCGGAAAAATATCCCAGCAGCTAAAACCCAACCATCTTGTACAATGTCTTTACTTGCTGGACTTAACAGAGTTCCCTCTAGTGCCCTGTGGCCTATTGAATGAGTAAGGCAGTATTCGTGGGGAGAGCACAGGATAGCATGGGAATCGCAAGGCCAGGCTCCTGCCACCGAATTGATATGTGAAAATGAGGTCAAGCCAGTTCTCTTCTCTCAACCTCAGTTCCTCAGTTTCCTTTTATGTTAAATTGGGGCATTGAATGGAATGGTCTTTAAGGCTCTTCCAGGACAAAATTATTATAATTTCAAAAGTATGAAGGATCTGTCACCTGCAACTATTATTTTTTGATCATGCATTTTCTGTTCATTAGCTTCAAGACGGTCCACAGACTTCTAAGCTAATGCTTTATCCATGAAATCAGCTCCTTTCTTCCTGCTTTTCCTGAACTCTCTCCTCCCCACCCCCACCCTCTACTGTCTTTCTCAGAGAATAAGAGAGATGGCTTTCACAGCAGCTGGTTAATTTTCCTGGTTTCACACTACTGTTTAATGATCCGTTTCTCGTGTGCCACCTCTCTCATCTACGGAAAGATAGGTACAAATTGTACTGATAAAAAGTAGAATATTATTCAGGGTTATCTTTTTTCTTTCAAAATTTTGAACCTCAAAATAACTTTCCGATATTTGTTTTCCTTCACAAGTTCTTTGAAATATGTTGAGGTCTTTGACACCCTCTGTTTCCAGATGCTAAGAGAGTAGATGCCTTTAATATTCTCAATTGTTTTCAAAGCGTAGGAGTTGAATCCCTGGGAGGTATCAGCCCTGGAACTGGACCAGAGTATGAAGCATGTGGGAAGGGTTGGGCTTGCGGGTACCTCAGTCTCCCAGGAAGTCCTTGGTACTGTTTTGTGTCTGGTTCTACCAGTGGAGGCCCTATCCCGGTGGGTGAGGATGTCTGTGTGGAAGTCCTTACTTAAGAAAGACCTGAGAAATTGATCACTTGTAAAATGGAGTCACTAAACAAGGGCTTACAGAAAGGGAGTTTCTGAACACCCTCATTAATAAAGACTTTTTTATGCTTTTAGTAAAACAGTGCTGCTTAAAGAACAATGGACTTAGGGTCAGGCATCCTTAGGATCAAACCCTAGCTTTGCCACTTACTAACTAACACATGGAAGTCTCTTATTTTCTCTGAGACTTGGTTCCTCAGCTGCTAAATGAAGGCGTTGGACTCGATGTCTGTCCCAGTTCTTCCCCAATGAGGTTGAGACTCACTGCTGGGATTTATGAGGTGTGTGTGCACACACATGTGCTCTGTCGGTCTCCCTGTCCATAAGGGAGTGCGGAATCTGGACAGGAAAAATGAAGAAGACGGACTTGATTTCCTGCTGACATTTTCCTCTGAGCCAGTCAGAGTAGTCAGCTGCACTGGACTCCATGGGACCAGTCTTCATACCTGTGACTGTCTGCTTAGTGGAAGGCCTAAATGTGGTAATACAAATGAATTGGCCATTACCAGCGACACAAATCCTGATAATGCAGTTAGGAACTGTCAGAGGAATCTGCCAACGAAACAAAAGCAAAGCTCGTAGGGGCAGCCTACTTCCAAATATCCCAGTTCTGACAGCAGAGAAACCTTTGCCCGAGGTAATGCTGTGGGGCAGGGTTTGAAGGAGCCCTTCTCCATCACTTATAGCTGCTGGATTGTAAAGATTATTTTGGTTTGTGTTTTAAAAGGAAAGCTATTTGCACTCATGCCATACACTGTGGTTGTTCTTTAACACTGCTTTGGCAAGCAGAGGAGTTTTCAGGAAGGATGTTAGCAAGAAGGGCTATAGATTTTGGCTGTTTTAGGCAGATACAGTCTTTCAATTACATTTAAAAAGCACCAGAAATGGAACACTTGTTTTTATAGACGTAATCAGATTTGGACTGGACTGTGGTGTGGCGAGACTCATCCTAGGGGTTATAAGAAGACAGAGGAGGATCCTTTTGGGAGGTCAGAGGGCACAGCAGCAGGAACCAGGCCTCCCTGCCTGTATTTTTCCCAAGGTTGCTTGTATTCCCCCAGTCCAACAACCACATTCAGCACACTCATTCGCACACACATGTGGTGTCCCATTTGGTTTCACAGTTCAAATTCATATAGGAACTTTCCATTTGAAATTCAGCTCTGTGGGTGATCTTTTGGGATGGAGAATATTTCGATATAATCTAATGGAATGAAATAATGTTCTGTTTTATTACTAGACCCCAAAACAAGGGATCTGGGGTCCAGTGCCCACATCTCTGTAATCAGTGCATGACAGGAGAGACAGCATAGCCTAGTGGTTAACTCTGGTGTCCCTGGAGTCAGGAATCCCCCTTCCCACTGCTTGCTTCTGCCCTTCTCATGTGGTCTTGGGTGAGTCATTCACCCTTTCTCCACCTGAACTTCTCCTATGAAAATAATGAAAGCGATCATTGATAATAATAGTAATACCTCAAAGGGCTGTAGAAAGAACTCAATAAGGTAACATGCAAGGAGCTCAAAGCAGCACCAAACAGTAGTTACCCAGCCCGTGTTAGACATGATTGTTGTTATTATTGTTGTGTTTTTAATACTTAGCCTTTCTGACTCTTTGTTTTCTCACCTGAAATGTGAAAGAGTTGAACTAGGTGAGCTGAAAACTCCTCCATCTCCAAAGTTTACTAAACTATTGATGTAAAATAGTGACTATATAGAAGTATTTTCAACAAATTGGCATGAACATAAGATCAGCAAATCACTGTACCCTTTCTGCATTAATTGCATAGAAAAGAAATTTTTCTTTCCAAGGAAACTGTATATTCAGAAGAAGAAAACACTGGCAAGCCAACAACTTTTTTATATATTATTATGAAACTTTTGGTGCATTTCTTTTAACAAAATAGCTTATTGATTTATGTGAAAGGAAAAAGGGGAATATTTCTGTCTACTTTAATTTTCTCTGATTTTTTTGTTGAGTAGCAATAATGCATTTTATCTTGTATAATCTTTCAAAAGCCTTCACATTTTTAACAAGATCTTACAGCTGTTTTTATGTTATACTGAAATATAATATTGACTAAGCTGACATATATATTAAAAAGCAACCAAGGAATAAAGGGTATTGTTTTGGTATATAAATCAAAAATAATACAGCAACTGGTCTTTCAGTGATTAAAGCTGCCTTTCCCTTTAATAACTCTCCTAAGAAACAGGAAATGTAATTTCCCTACACCTTTCCTGGGGCTCTCCAATCAGCTAGGTCCTCTGGGGGTTCCCTACTGTATATTCCTTCATCAACAAGGAGTCCCCCAAGGGGCCCACACACACTCTGTTAAAATTAGCTGTGCTCCACATTAGTGACGGGAGCTGAGTATTCCTCAGAGGGGTACACAGTTGTATGGTGCTGCTTCCTGTTTGAGCAAAATCATATCTTTAATTGCAGAGAATTTTTTTCATTACCTGTTAATTGATAAATCATGCTTGCTCCTGCTGCTGTGGCTTGTGTAGCAAACCTGGTCGTGGAGCTGTCTCCAGCCCAACCCCCATCATCCTTCCACCCCAAACAAAAAGGATAAGAAACATTATGGCCAGAGAAGGAAAACAAGCAGGTTAGATTTCTGGGCAGTAGCCTCAAGGAGTTGCATTAAAGCAAAACGAAGCCACACACACACACACACACGCATATACATATACATATACATATACATGTATGTATGTGTATATATATAAAATAAGATAAAGAAGCCATTTAAAATTTTTCTCTTTTCTTTCCCCCTCCTTTTGTCATTCTTGTCCTTTTATTCATGTTTCTAATCTGGGTAGCAAGAGGCCACTGTCTTGGGAAGAACAGTAAAAATCCTGAGTATAGTGAAATAATTTAGCTGATAATTCCCCACCGTATAATTTTCTACGCTTCCTGCTAGCTGACCTTGTGGGCTCCTGTCAGGTTGCTAAGGGAAATCCAGCAGGACTCCAGCTCTGTTCTTTACTTTTAAGAAGTATTACCGGATAGAGTGGTGTGTTTGTGGCAGCTTAGTTATGGGGCTGTACATTCAGTGTTTGATCAAATACCACTAAGCAGCCCCTCCCCACCACTTGCTTGGATCTTCTCCTCCCACTCCTCTTTTTGTGGTAGCTGGAAGATGGAGAAATTGCTGCAAAGTGTTGAGCTGGAATCATGAGCTTGATGGATGTCAGCAGAATGTGGCTTGATCCTTTGGGGCGTGGCCAGGGGAGGAGGCTGGCCAAACTGAAGACATCTAATGGAGGCTTTTATCTCAGAGATGTCAGTCTTAGTCCACATTGGGATGGAGTGAAAAGCTGCAACCACCGCAATAAAGACTGCTCTTGGAGTTGGAACACATCACCCCCAATTCCTTGCTGTCTGAAGTCTGCTTCCCATATCCCCAGTCTTGCTGGGCTACATCAGATGCAGTCTGGGCAGGTAGTAGAAGGCAGAGTAAGCAGATGGGAATATTGTCTTTATCATAATGTTCACAGACCAGGCAAAAGTTACCCTGCTCATTAGGAATGGGACACAATATACCATTGATTTGTGTCCAAGCAATTCCCAGGTAATTATAGGCCATCGATCTAACTGAGCAGTAGCTATGGTGGTTATATTCTGCAAATCTCGTGTTGCCTCACACCTGGTGACTGCAGCGCCATTGCATCAAAAGATCTAGAACAGTTTCCTCCTTAAGCTTCCTTTGGCCACAGGGATGTGTGGAGACTGTGGGATGGTTCCAGACGTCTTTAGGAAGCCTGATGGACTGTACTTGCAGCCGCTCTGCAAGCCTTGTTCTTTAAAATTCTGTCTGTTAGGATACAGGAGGTAAGGCAGCTTCCTGTTTGTAGCTGCCGTTTATAGGCCGCCAGCAGTAAGACAGGAATTGCATCAGCTGGCTGGTTTTGTGTCTCAGCTGTCACCAAAAGAGTGTAGTAATATTCCTGATTAAATATCATTACTCTGTGGCACAAAAATGGGGACACTGACATGATTTTGGATCTGTTCCTGTTAAAATTCAGCCCTAGTAGCAAATTATGTCTGCTATGGATTAAACACAGCTATTTTTGAGCTGTAATTCTATTGCAGGCTCAAAATTTTTATCAATAAGTCTACGCATTATACCCATTGATTCCCTCAGGCCTTTAACTAAGACACTAAAAAAAAAAAAAAAAAAAAAAAAAAAAAGACCCTAAGTAATAGAACATTGAAAACTGTTGTTCAATCAGCAGCTGCTGTCGACTCAAAATAATGTGGTTAATGTCCTAGATTAAAATAAATTGATGATAATAAAGTTGATTTGGTAACAGGAGGTAAAACTACAGTGTGAGAAAATAAAGTTTATTTTTGTATGCATTGTTGCATATATGGATATGTTTAGATACACAGTAGTCTCCATTACCTAGGGAGAATTTATTACTTGTTGTGTCATAATTTTCTTTTAGTGGCTTATATGTCTACAATCAGATGACAAATAGTTATGTGGGCGAAAGAGAAAAGAAAGTGAGATCTTAAAGAATTTTAAAAGTCAATTCTAAGGAAATAGTCACAGATTGTTACTTCTTGCCAGAATTAAAATTACATCATTGCCAAATCTTAGCCTCAAGAAAACGAACTGTAAAACCTGCTCATTTGTCCACTTCCAGTTCCTTTCGCTGATTACAGGCTTATAGCCAGATGGGAGCAAACAGAGGTAGTGAAGGGAGACATTTGACTCTTAACCACAAATGCACATAGAATCTATATTATGGCCATGTTAGTACATTCATCTAGATTAGGATAATAAATTTGACTGCATTTGACAATACTGGTAGATGGTATTATTTATTGAACTCTACCAAGAGACCTTGAAATGGAATATATGAAGCCGCCTCCTCAACTGTAGGTGCTGTGTCCACTGACCGGGCATTTAGCCGATGATGTGATATCACTGACTCACCGGCAATTATGAAACCTACCAAGACTGCCCATCCAACAGACCGGCACACCTTTTGCTTCGGGAACCAGCTGATGCTGTACACATGTCCTGCTGTCGAATAGGTGCCTCTCTCACATCGGGGCAGACGGTAGAATTTATGCTCCCATTTGGCATCTGTGTGTTTCCAGATCGGGGCTTTGTCTCCTCCTCTTGCTAGATAAGTTGAAACATTGACAGGCAGCGTGTTCCTTTTTCTCCCCTTTTATTACAGTAATTTATAAGATATTTTAGCTAACAGGAGAACGGCCCAAGGGGGCATTCTCATGTTAATTACCAAATGTGGGCTTGTCAAAATCAAATAGCTCCAGGAATAATGCAAGTAGCTCTGCATCATTATATTGTTTGGCCCTCAACCCAATATTAGCTACTTTTAAAAATCTGGGTTCATTAGGCTTTTAAATTTAAAAGAGGAATCACTACTGGGGGCCTTCAGAAGAATGTAAAGCACAGTCAGCAGCGCCAGAGTTTAATGTAAATGACATTAAAAAATAGTTTCATATCACATACTCAGGGAAACATAAAACAAAACAAAATTGTGCCTGAAATTAAAATATTTATTTTTATCTTTACTAGCAGTCTGAAATGGAAGACAGTGTTTAATAGATGATTATTTCAGGAGTGTGCAGTTGCTCATGTTTTATTCCTAAACATCCTACCATTTCGTGTAGTTGTCGGGTTAGTGACTCCAAAGAAATCGAAAAAGTTAGAAGTTATGAAACACTAGTCTGCTAGAAGATATAGTAGGTAGAAATGTAGGATTCTTTGTTGGGGAGCATATCCTAAAAGCTATTCAGAGATTTGTAGTTTATGATGAAGATCCTTTTCCCAGAAAAATGTTCCCAGTTCTCCCATGTCACACCATCACTCAAGTAGCTGCCCCTTTCATCACTGTTTTTATCTAGCTTACCTTGATAACCTCCTTACTCTGACTTGGGGATCTCTTGTGCCTTTAAGTCCAGAATCTTGGGTAGGAAGAGGCAAATAAGTGTGTGTAACTTTTAAAAAACACTTTCTTTCTAGCTTCTGCCATGCTCTTGGCTGCATACAGGAGTAAAAGTAGATGGAGTGGGTGACAGTGTCAATGAAGGACATAAGTAAACAGCTGGTGATGTCAACAAGAAGTTAAAAGTAAGATTTGCTACACTGAACTACAATGTGGATAATCCTCTGGTGCGTAATCAAGAGTTCACTATATATACAAGTGAGAATGAACTAGAGAAGTGTGAACTATTAAAATACTAACCAGAGGATATTACTGTAGAGGTTGTGGTGAATCAGAGCTTGAAGATTCACCTCCCGATGTTTACTGAACAAGCATTTATTCAGCACCTACTATATACGAGGCTCTGGGCTAGACACGAGGGATATAAAGACAAATGCAACACAGTGGTGTTCTAAAGGAACTTGGGTCAAATTTGGCACCAGACATGCAAATGAACATTTAAGTCACGATAGATATTTGTCTTAGGAAAGCTAGGTACCATGATCAACTGGAGCACAGGAAAAATTATCTTAAGGCTGCCTGGGAAGCTTAGAGGACACTTTGTTAGGAAGAGAACTCCCTAACTGATATTTGAAGAATGAGCTGGAATTTGCAAGGCCAAGGAAGGATTTTCGTGTATGTACAAAACCTCTTGGGAAAATTGTACATGGGGTAATGGAATGAAATGATCCAGGGTGGATAGAGAAATGGAGCCTTACCAGACCATCAAGAACCTCGTATGCCATGCCAAGGAGTTTAAGTTTTATCTTGCAGCCCATGGTTTTCTTGATGAAATTTGAGCATGAGGGTGATATGTTCAGATTTTCTTGTAACAGGGTCATTCCAACATCAGAGTGGATTGAGGGGCACTGTTGGAAGCCAGAGGAGCAGTAAAAAGCAATCTTCTCTTTCCCATGCTTTCTTCCCTTTGGTTCTCTGTGGCTGCTACCAAACTTTTCTGATTACACTATTCATTTTCCACATAAGTATACCATAGAGACTCTCCAGGTAGAAAAAAAGATATATTTTTGGATTGTGTAGGATTGATTGATTGATTGATTTTTAGAGACAGGGTCTCATTCTTTCACCCAGGCTGGAGTGCAGTGGTGTGATCATAACTCACTTCAGCCTCAAACAGCTGGGTTCCCACCTCCGCCTCCCAAGTAGCCGGAACTACAGACATGCACCACCACACCTGGCTAATTATTTAAATTTTTGTAGAGATGGGGTCTCGCTATGTTGCCCAGGCCTATCTGCAACTCCTAGCCTCAAGGAATCCTCTCACCTCAGCCTCCCAAAGCGCTGGGATAACACATGTGAGCCATAGTGCCTGGGCTGGATTTATTTTTAATGAATAAACTTTCTTAGAGCAGTTTTAGTTTTACAAAAGAGCTTAACAGAAAGTACCACTTCCATATTCTCCCCCACACCTTTATTCTTCCATCATTAACATCTTGCAGTGGTATGGTACCTTTGTTACAATTGATGAACCAATACCGATACATTAAAGTTCATAGATTGCATTAGGGTTCACTCTGTTTTACACAGTTCTGTAGATTTTGCATATCGTGTGTCCACAATTATAGTATCATACAGAATAGTTTCACTGCCCAAAAAATTTTCTTTGCTCTACCTACTCATCCCTCTGCTCCTTCCCCTGAAACCTTAGCAACAACTAATATATTTATATATATATTTTACTGTCTCCATAGTTTTGCCTTTTGTAGAATGTCATATGCTTGGAATAATACAGGATGTAGCTTTTCAGACTGGCTTCTTTTACTTACAATATGCATTTGAGATTCATTCGTGTGTTTCATGACTTGATAGCTCATTTCTTTCTATTGCTGCATAGTATTCCATTAAATGGGCATACCACAGTTTATTTATTCATTTATCAATTGAAAGACATCTTGGTTGTTGCTTCCGGTTTGGGCAGTTATAAATAAAGCTGCTGTAAACATTCATGTGCAGGTTTTTGTGTAGACATACATTTTCAAATTATTTGGGGAAATACCTAAGAACTCAATTGCTGAAATAATATGTTAATATTATGCTTAGCTTTATAAGAAAGCTCCAAACTATCTTTGAATGAGACAGTATCATTTTGTATTCCCACGACAATAAATGGGGTTTCTGTGGCTCAGCATCATTGCCAGCATTTGGTTTTGTCAGTGTTTTGGAAATCAGTCATTCTGACAGGTACAGAGTGCTATCTCATCATTGTTTTTGTTCACAGTTCACTAATGACACATGATGCAGAACACCTTTTTATGTACCTATTTGCCATCTGTATATCTTCTTCGGTGAAGTGTCAAGATTATACCCCACACCCTGCCGCTTTCTAATTGAGTTGTTTGTTTTCTAATTACGGGATCTTAAGACTTTATTACATATTTTAAATACAAGTCCTTTATCAGACATGTGTTTGCAATTATTTTCTCTCATTATATAGCTTATCTTTTCAATCGCCTAATACTGGCTTTTGCAGAGCAGAAGTTTTTAACTTTAGTGAAGCTTATCTTCTTGATTTTTCTTGCATTGATCATGCTTTTGGTGTACTACCTAAAAATGTATTGCCAAACACCAGGTATCTAGATTTTCCTGTTGTCTTCTAGAAGTTTTGTTTCTGTACTTTACATTTAGTCTATGGTCCATGCTGAGTTAATTTTTGTGAAAGGTGTAAAACCTGTATCTAGATTTATTATTAATTGTTGTTATTCTGTGTGAAAGTCTAGTTGTTCCAGCATGATTTGTTTAGGAAATTATACTTTCACCATTAGATTACCCTTGCTTCTTTGTCCAAAGTCAGTTGACTATATTTGTGTGAATCAATACTGGGCTCTCTCTTCTGCTTCATTGATTCATTTGTCTGTCCTTTCACTAATACCATACTATCTTGATTTCTGAAGTTTTATGATAGATCTTGAAGTTGGGTAGTTTCAGTTCTCTGATTTTGCTCTTCTTCAGTATCATTTTGGCTATTCTGGGTCTTTTGCCTTTTGTGTAAACTATAGAATCTTTTTGTTAATATCCACAAAAATAACCTGCTGGAATTTAGATTGGGATTGTGTTAAATTTATTGATCAAGTTGGGAAGAATTGACATCCTAACAATATTGAGTTGTCCTGTCCATGAACATGAAATATGTTTCCATTTATGTTGACCTTTTTAAATTTCTTGCATCAGAGTTTTGTAGTTTATCTCATATAGACCTTGTACATATATCATTAGATCTATACATAAGTATTTAAGTTTTTTGAAATGAATATGAATGATGTGTTTTCAATTTCAAATTCCTGTTGCTCATTGCTTATATGTAAGACTGCAGTTGACTTGTGTATTAACCTTGTATCTTGCAACATTGCTATAATTGCTTATTAGTTCCAGGAGTTTCTTGGTTGTGGTTGATTCTTTGGGATTTTCTACATAGGCAATCATGTTCTTGGTTGTGGTTGATTCTTTGGGATTTTCTACATAGGCAATCATGTAATCTGTAAACAAAGTTTTATTTCTTTTTTTCCAGTCTGTATATTTTTTATCTTTTTCTTATATCAGCTACAGCTTTCAGTATGATATTGAAAGGGAATGTTGAGAGGAGACATCTTTGCCTTGTTTCAGATCTTAGGGGGAAAGCTTCTAGCTTCTTACCACTGGTATGATGATAGCTATAGATTTTTGTAGATATTCTTCATGAAATTGAAGAAGTTACCCCCTGTTGCTAGTTTTGTCAGGGTTTTTTTTTTTTTTTATCATGAATGGATGTTGAATTTTGTCAAATTATTTTTTTGTATCTATTGATATGATTTTTTTTCTTTAGTCTCTTGACATGATAGATTATATCCATGGATTTTCAAATGTTGAACTTGCCTTGCACACCTAGAAGAATCCCACAGTGTCATATGGTATAATTGCTTTATGTATTGTTGGATTCAATTTGCTAATTTTTTTTTTTTTTTTTTTTGAGACGGAGTCTCGCTCTGCCACCCAGGCTGGAGTGCAATGGCCGGATCTCAGCTCACTGCAAGCTCCGCCTCCCGGGTTTACGCTATTCTCCTGCCTCAGCCTCCCGATTAGCTGGGACTACAGGCGCCCGCTACCTCGCCCGGCTAGTTTTTTTTTGTATTCTTTTAGTAGAGACGAGGTTTCACCGTGTTAGCCAGGATGGTCTCGATCTCCTGACCTCGTGATCCGCCCGTCTCGGCCTCCCAAAGTGCTGGGATTACAGGCTTGAGCCACCGCACCCGGCCGCTAATATTTTATTGAGAATATTTTTCATCTGTGTCCATGAGGCATAGTGGTCTATTGTTTTCCTTTCTTATAATGTCTTTGTCTGGTTTCGGTATTAGGTAAAGGCTGGCATCATAGAATGAGTTGGGAAATGTTCTCTCTGAATCTGTTTGCTGAAACAAATTTTAGAGAATTGGTATCATTTGTTTCTTCAATGTTTGATACATTTCACTGTTTATTTTCCATTATCCACTATTTATTTTCTTTTTCACAGAGACCAAATCAACCAAGTCTGTTTTGAATTGGGTTAATTTTTTTGTTTTAATTTATTTTTCTTTAATACATGCACTCTTAAACTCACAACATGACTATAAAACAGTACATGCATGCTCTTCAAAGGCAAAATTATTGTAAGTGATTACCACACTTGAAATGTAGACATATTCTCTTAATGCAATCAATATTTTCCAGAACTCAGATTTCTGAATATAAATTCTTATTTGTTGGCTCCTCTCCAAATCATTCTGAATCGTATCTTTTTTTAGGCCTTTTTCTAAAACATTATTGTGTTTTTGATTAGGCAAGTTGCATAAATTCTCCTTTTTCCTCAGTTTTCTTTTTTAACAAAACAGTAATAGTACCTAACATCATGAGGTTATTATTTCCATTATTTGAATGAGTTAATACATGTAGAGGATGTAGAACTCTGCTGGGCATATAGTAAGTGCTTAATAAAATTTAGCCATTGTTAATATTAATGCTATTACTCCGCTAGGAAGTCTCTCTGTCGGTCCTCTTTATCCCACTCTGTATCTTGTCCTACTGCTGTCTCCTACAGATCAAAATCTAAACCCCCTATTTTAAAGTTTGGGATCTTCAATAACCTGACATTTATATCCATTGGAAGGTTTTTCTTATCTACCCACACAAAAATGTCCTTTCAAACTGATTATTTCACCTCCCCCAAACCGCTTCCACATCATATTTCCTCCCTCAGTTGCATCCCCCAGCCCAATCACTCATTAATGGTACGGAGTGTCTTTGTATTTAAAGTATAGCTTTGCAACATTTGTCAATCTGAGCTTTGTTAAAGTATTCCCCACCAATAATACAAACCCATGATGTTTTTAGATCTGGCACAGACCTTATGAGTCACTTGGTCCAAATGAATAAACTAAGTCCTAGAGAGGTCAGATGTCTTATCCAAGTTTATGGTGCTGGAGGCCATCAGACTAAGATGTCCTTTCCTGCAGTGCCAAAAAATACAAGTGCAGTAATTACAATAATTTAATTCTTTGTGGTTTTTTTATTTCTAATTTTGTGTTACATTGCAAATAACACATTAATCACTGTAGGTATTAGAAGTAGAATTTTCTCCTGATTTCCAAGATTTATCTTATCGTGCTTATCTCTAATGTAGGAACATTTTAAAGTATAAAAAGACTTCTATCCATCTAAATAGATATTTCTAGAATGGTTGTATGTGGCTTCTATTCAGTTCTTCAATAGTACCCAGGAGGTAAATGTTATTCACGAGGGACTTTACTTACTCCACAAAACAGAGTTGCTTCTTCAGTTGAATACAGATTTTTAAATATGACACAGGTAGAGAGAAGGAAGTATCTGTATAACTAATTGAAACTACAGAGGGAATAGAAAAACAGAATGTAGTTATTAATAATCCCTCTTTTTGTATGGAATAAACTATTCATTTGAGGATCTAGAACACTGAGTAGATATTGCTTCATTTAAATTTATAACATTACTGTGTAGAATGTAAGCATAATATCAATAGCCTGACTTCATTTATGAGTTTGCAGCTTACAAAGTTAGGAGCTAGGGAAGGAAAGAAGGATATTTTCTGGTCAATTTAACTGGGAAAAAAAATGTTGAGAAGCCAAGGATTGCTTGTGAGACCTGTTTAGGGGTTAGAGAAAATTGCTGCTGTATTACCATGTGGTCTGTGTCACCAGGTAGTCAAATCCACTTTCAAGTTTTCAAGGTTATTCATTCCTGTGAGATGTTCTAGAGAAGTCTATACTGTTTCTTGAGGCTCTTCCTAGGATCCAAATTCCTAACTTTAAAAACTACATAAAGGCAAACATAACATTTATGAGGACCATTGAAGGGGTATATGGTGCACAAATATTCTAATGCCAAAAAGCTTGCTACAACTGGAAATAGAATGTAAGATAAAATACACAATTTCCTAACTTCGTACTTGAGTAATGGCCAAATTCTTGCAAAATATGGGCTAGTATCCATATTAAAACTTAAAGCACTAGCCACTACTGGATAGCAAGCAAGTTTATTTCTTGAAAATAATAGCAGAACCACAGCCAAATCTTACCTTTCTGCTCATAGTGTTTTTAAAAAGAAGTTTTGAAAATTATATCTATCCTGGAGAAATTCCCTAGAGAAAATGTATGACATAATTACACATACACACACATACACACACATGCACACACACACACAGACCATTAGTGCCTACTTATTTGGATGCCACATAGTCAAAGAGATAGCTGATGCAATCCTACTAACCCATAATCAAACTTGTTTAATACACACAGCATACACACACACACACACACACACACACACACACAAACACACACACACACACAAGACCTATTCAAGATGGTTTACCAATTACTGTTTCATTTTAGGAAGAGAGATTGAACCGCAAGTTGAACATGAGGTATGTCTTGATATCTCTTAGTATTGGGCCTAATTTTCTTAATATGAATAGACTCTTTTGAAATTTATTATTAATCAAACAGTTCTATAAACTGAAAAGTGTAAGATGCCAAACTCTTGAATTGAATCAAAGACCTCATTTCATTCAATCAATAAATTAGATAAATATAAGACTACTGTTCAACAATGGATTATCGTCTATCATATTCCCATGTGGCTAGTTAAGATTCAATTTTCATTGCGAATAAAAGCAGAAGAAAACCCACCCCTCCCTTTGAGGTATAGACTGCTGGATTTATGGGATCAAATATTATGTGGAGGGTGAATTTACACCTCCAGGATACTATCTGATCCATGCATACTCTTTGAGGTACTTGTAGTAGGCACATAATATCAACTAATTGAAATCATTTTTATATATACTGTGCTCATAAATGGTGTCCAGGAAATTTTGGTTGAATGTTTTAACATAATGCCATAGTAGCACTTCCATAAGCAGTATAAAACTATTGAAGTAGAGCTAGTTGTTACTGTGAGCATAGCTTGAATTTATATAGCTCAAAACATTTGCACATATGTCTTTCTAGTATCTATAGTTTAAAATTAGGAGCTTTGGAAGCTGTATCAACACTGTTAGAGGAGTATATCTGACATAGATGTTAATTTGTTTGGAGCAAAATATCTCTGCTTATTTGATGTAACTTAGAATTTTTACTAGAATTTTAACTGTCAGCACAGTTAAGTCATTTATTTGTTTCTACAATTGAAAATAAGATAAAATTTGCACAACACAAGAACAGCAGTACAACAAAAATGCAGAAGGAAATCTGAGTAGAGTGAAGGACAGGAGAAGGGGGGAATGTTCAGTACAAATAAAAAAAGCAAAAAATAAAGGATGGTTCTGAAATTAGCTTACATTTAAACTGTAAATTCATAAAGGCCGTATCAATTCTTCAACTTTTATCATTTCACCAAATGCTCTGCTCATGAAAAGCAGTCAATTGTCATGACTTTATTCGTGTATTACTTAGTTTCTGAAGCAAGACCCAGGGGCCAGTAAGCTAAGGAGAGAAAATGAAGCAGACCTGGAGCTGTTGTTAAAAATATAAGATATACAAAATTAGGGTGGTTACTTTAGTTCCTCCCCACCTCCTCCTCATCCTGTATCTTTTCACAGATCCTTCTACTTGTTGATGGGTTCAGAAAAGGGAAGGGAAGAAAAACTTACCCAGTTACAAATAAAAGATGACTAGAGATTTTTGTCTCCTCACTCTTGCAACTGAAAATAATAGAAATTTAGAGAAAGAGAGCATTCTGTCAGCTTCTTGTTTTCATAAGAAAGCTGAGATCCATAAATGTTCCATCATTTACCCAGGCTCCAAGCAGCACTGGGGCCAGGACACAGATTTCTTGGCTCCCAATCCCACAAGTATATCTCTACAGGATACTGGAATGATGGCTTATGGAAATAACATCAGTCGAGTGAATGTGAATTGTTTACAAAGCTAAAGGTGGTGGTTTATCAAAAAGGTTAAAGAAGGGATCATTTCTTTCATGAGAAGATCTTTAAAAAATCCTCAGTTATCCAAACCAGCATCTGGCAAAAATGTCTCTGAATTCTGAGAACCCCAAACCATTAGTAACTAAATATGGAATTCATGTTTCTTATAGAAAGCACATTAGGTCAAGGTAGGTCAAGGTTACATTAGAAAGAGTAGTTGTATGAATGTTAATATGCACTTTAAAGTGCACTGGAGTCCTCTGTAAAATCACTGCATACAGTCTACTCCAACTCCCTTCCCTCTGCAAGGCAACTGGAGAATGCAACAACCAAGACTCAGGACTGTGATTGAGGAGACTTGCAACTCAGTTTCTTCCTTTACAGTAAATAGTTGCATCACCTAGGTTAATCTCTTCACTCTCAGGAAATGAGGAGATTGCTTGAACGTACTTTAGCTCTAAAGGTTTTTGACTTGGAAAATATTAATCTTATTGCACTGAATTATTTCAATTGAGCGAGGAGGTTTGTCGCTTTCCCCTTTGTCCTTATGCCATTTTCTTTATCATTGCTGTGTTTCCTTTTAAATTGAGTCTTTACTCAATATTTTAGTCCCCAGTAATGCCGTTGTGACTACGGAAAAAAATAAAGCATGCTTTACAACAGTTCCCTGACGATGTGGTCTGTAAGTGAATCTTTGAGGCAAAAACAAAACAAAACAAAACAGTGTTTGCTTCTCTTACTTCTTTGTTCTAATAATTATTTGTTCTTACAAATGACTTTTATGTCATGAGTCATTTGTAAGTACAAATAATTATTAGACATCTCTCTAATAATCATACGAATGCCAAATAGAGGAAAGTCTAGTTTATATTTTTAATGTTTGGTATAGTGGTCACCACTTGACAGTAGAGCTAGCTTAAGAAGCAGGTGGAATCTCATCCTAAGTTCAGGGCTTTATATTCGACCAAACCAAAACACCTGTGACTGGCTGAGTGCATGTGAATTACACCTTTCCCACTGCCACACTGGACCAAGTTTCATGTCCCATTCTGTAAGCTGGTTCCTGATGATTTTTTTCTCTCTTTCCTTTTTTTCATCATGATCTAACACTTGTCAGTTTCTATTATCTCTTTAATAATACTTATACTACAAGTTACCAATTTTTTTCTGTGCCACCCACAACCAAAATTTATTTCCTACCTTCACATTCACAAGCTCCCTTCATTCCAATCACAGGGAGAAGTGAGACATTAAATTTCTTAACTGCTTCATCAGTAATAGATCAACATTCAGGTCCATAAAAAGTGGAGATAGATCTATATTAGAAGTTCATTTTACTTCTTGAATATATTCTAAAAGTCACTCATTTATTTGATAGGATATATGTAATTCTAGATTTTGCACTGGGGCTTGTTTTTAAATAAATATTAGACATTTCCAGGTAGAATATAATTTTAGGTACAATATTCAGAATATAGTATATACTAAAAACCATGAAAATACCAAAAATCATAACTAAAATAATCTGAATGTTCATGACACTCTATCACTTGACAGTTACCTGTTTTTCAAATGTTTTTCTGTACATCTTCTCCAGGGATTTTAGTTATACGTATATTAGCCACTTTAAATTGTCCTCAGTTCATTGATACTTTGTTCATTTTTTTTTTCACTACCTTGTCTCTCTGTTTCGTTTTGGATAGTTTCAGTTGCTCTGTCTTTAATTTGCTAATCTTTTCTTCTGTAATGTCTAATCTGCTGTTAAATCCATCTGTATTTTTCATCTCTTCAAGTTCAATATGGATCTTTTTATCTCTTTCATGTCTCTATTGAACATCTTCAGTGTTTCTTCTCCCTCTTGAATACACAGAAATGTAGCTATAGCTTTTTTAATGTCTTTGTCTACTAATTTTATCATGTGTCATTTCTATGTCAGTTTATATTGATCGATTTTTGGCTTTGCCCTACATGTTGCATTTTCCTGCTTCTATACGTGTTTGGTAATTTTTCATTAGATGCCAGACATTGTGAATTTTATCTTGCTGGGTACTGGATATTTTTGTATTCATAAAACTACTCTTGAGCTTTGTTTTGGGAAGCAGTTAAGTTAGTTTGTAATAGTTTGATCCTTTGAGGCCTTCTTTGTGTTTGGGGGGAAGAGTTGCAGAGCAGCCTTTAATTTAGGGCTAATTTTTCTGCCATACTGACGCAACACCCTTCTGAATACTCTAACCAATACTTTCTCCTCTCAGAGCCCCTCCTGTTGTTCCTTCGCTGTCCCCCTCCAGTGGTGGGGAAGGGATGGTGGTCACTCTACTCTGTGCTCTCTACTTCCACATGCAGTTATTTCATGTCTTCTAATACTTTTTTAAGACTTTGCGGCCGGGTGCGGTGGCTCACGCCTGTAATCCCAGCACTTTGGGAGGCTGAGGTGGGCAGATCATAAGGTCAGGAGTTTGACACCAGCCTGGCCAACATGGTGAAACCCCGTCTGTACTGAAAATACAAAAATCAGCCAGGCATGGTGGCGGGCCCCTGTAGTCCCAGCTACTCAGGAGGCTGAGGCCGGAGAATCGCTTGAACCTGGGAGGCGGAGGTTGTAGTGAGCCGAGATCACACCACTGCACTCCAGCCTAGGTGACAGAGCAAGACTTTGTCTAAAAAAAAGAGACCCGGGGCGGCGCAGTGGCTCACGCCTATAATCCCAGCACTTTGGGAGGCTGAGGCAGGCGGATCACAAGGTCAGGAGATCGAGACCATCCTGGCTAACATGGTGAAACCCCGTCTCTACTAAAAATACAAAAATCAGCCAGGCATGGTGGCGGGCCCCTGTAGTCCCAGCTACTCAGGAGGCTGAGGCCGGAGAATCGCTTGAACCTGGGAGGCGGAGGTTGTAGTGAGCCGAGATCACACCACTGCACTCCAGCCTAGGTGACAGAGCAAGACTTTGTCTAAAAAAAAGAGACCCGGGGCGGCGCAGTGGCTCACGCCTATAATCCCAGCACTTTGGGAGGCTGAGGCAGGCGGATCACAAGGTCAGGAGATCGAGACCATCCTGGCTAACATGGTGAAACCCCGTCTCTACTAAAAATACAAAAAAATTAGCCAGGCGTGGTGGTAGGCGCCTGTAGTCCCAGCTACTTGGGAGGCTGAAGCAGGAGAATGTCGTGAACCTGGGAGGCGGAGTTTGCAGTGAGCCGAGATCACACCACTGCACTACTCCAGCCTGGGCAACAGAGCGAGACTCCATCTCAAAAAAAAAAAAAAAACAAAAAAAAGACTTCTTCTTCCCTTTCACTCTATTTTTTGGGGTTAAGGAAAAACAAATTCAATATTACTTTTTGCTTTGAACTTTTCTCCAAAAACTTCTTTACCGAACTGAAATTTACTACTGAGAAGGCTAAACTTGAGAGCATAGATGACCCATGACCTGAACCAGGTTTCTCACCACCTTCCTGAACAACAGGTCTATGCCGTGTTGCTCCCATTGCCAATGTCTTCCTGCAGAGTGGAGGTGAAAGTGACTGTAATGAGAAAAGACTGCTTCAAAAGTGAGAATAAGGGGGCCAAGGTATTTGTTCACAGATCAGTTTTTAATTCCAAAGGGGTTGATCTATTTATTATGAAACAGATACAGTAATAAGAAAAGGAAAATAATTTTATTTGATTTTATTGCTTTTTTTTATATCTACCAATGTCCCTTTTAGTATACTCATGTGGCTGACTGAATTATGGTTATAGGCCAATCCTACCAGGCTTTTTTGTTTGTTTGTGTTTTTTTTGTTTGTTTTGTTTTGAGATGGAGTTTTGCTCTTGTTACCCAGCCTGGAGTGCAGTGGTAGGATCTCAGCTCACTGCAACCTCTGCCTCCAGATTCAAGTGATTCACCTGCCTCAGCCTCCCGAGTAGCTGGCATTACAGGCGCACGCCACCATGCCCGGCTAATTTTTTTGTATTTTTAGTAGAGACAGGGTTTCATCATGTTGGCCAACTGGTCTCGAACTCCTGACGTCAGGTGATCCACCCACCTTGGCCTCCCAGAGTACTGGGATTACAGGTGTGAGCCACCATGCCTGGCCTGATCCTACAAGTTTTATAAAATCTGTTTAAGGTGTTGATGTTAAGGTTATGCTGACCTCATAAGAAGAATTTCAGAAGAGTTTAAGATAGCTGTTATTTTTTCTGTAAATGCTCCTTAGTATTCACCAATGAAACCATCTGATCTGGAATTGTGTCTACCTTTCTTCCTTCCTTTTTTAATAAGCTCAATTTCTTTAATAGACAAAAAAGGCTGTTCAGATTTTCTGTTTAATTTTGTATCAAATTTGTTGGCATAAAACTGTAATATTCCCTTATTGGCCTTTAAATATCTATAGGATTAATAGTGCCAGTTATTTGTTCCTGATAACTTGATATACTGATAATTTGCATTCTCTTCTCAATCAGTTTAGCTAAGTTTGTCAATTCCGCCGATGTTTTCAAATAATCAAATTTTTATTTTATTAACTTTTCCATGGTTTGTTTTGTATTTCATTGATTTCTATTTTTATCTTTATTGTTTCTTATATTGATTTACGTTTAATTTACGCTTCTTCTTCTAGCTTCTTAAGGTAAAACTTGAGTCATTAGTTTTAGACTATTTTATGTTTCTAATACAAGTATCTATATCTCTTAAATTTCCTTCTAAGAAATGTGTTAGCTGCATCTGATAAATTTTAAAATATTAAATTTTCAGTATCTTTCAGTTCAAAGTATATTCTAATTTCCCTTTGATTTCTTTTTGGATCCATGGGTTATTTAGAAATGTGCTTTTGATTTCCAAATATTTGAGGTTTTCCTAGATATCTAATTGTTACTAATTTCTAATTTAATTCCATATGAATAGAGAGCATACTCTGTATGATTTTAATTCTATTAAAATTTTTGATACTTGTTCTGTGGGTGAACATATGGTCAGTCTTGATGAATGTATTATGTGCACTTGAAAACAGTATGTATTCTGCAGATGTTGAGTATAATGTTCTGTAGCTATCAATTAGGTCAAGGTGGTTGAGAGTGTTGTTGAAATCATCATCTGTGTCTCTAGTCATTGGCGGGGGCAGGGAGCTCCTGTTCTATCAATTGCTAAGACAGGCATTCAAATATTCATCTGTGATTATAAGATTGTCTTATTAATTGCTAAGAGAGACATTCAAATATCCATAATTGTTAAGATTATATATTTTTCCTTATATTCAGTCCGTTTTTGCTTTATATATTTTGAAACTCTTCTTAGGTGCATACACATTTATGACTGTTATATTTTCCAGAGTAGTTGGCTCATTTTGCATTGTGAAATATCTCTTTTTATCTCTGGCAGTATGATCTTGAAGTGTGATATTAATGTAGTCACTCTAGCATTCTCATGCTTACTGGATTCGTAGTATGTATTGGTTCCATTCATCTGCTTTCAACTTCTCTTTATAGTTAATTAGTTAATGTGTATCTCTTATAGATATCATATAGTTACAGCTTCCATTTCTATTCATTCTGACAATCTTTCTTTTAATTAGTGTTCAGTACATTATAATATGATGTAATTATTAATGTGGTTAGATTTAGGCCTACCATGTCTTTGCTATTTGCCTTTTTTTTTTTTTTTTTTTGAGACAGAGTCTTGTTTTGTTGCCCAGGCTGGAGTGCAGTGGCGCAATCTCGGCTCACTTCAAGCTCCACCTCTCAGGTTCATGCCATTCTCCTGCCTCAGCCTCCCGAGTAGCTGGGACTACAGGCGCCCGCCACCACGCCTGGCTAATTTTTTTGTATTTTTAGTAGAGATGGGGTTTCACTGTGTTAACCAGGATGCTCTCGATCTACTGACCTTGTGATACACCTGCCTCAGCCTCCCAAAGTGCTGGGATTACAGGTGTGAGCCACCATGCCCGGCCTGCCTCATTTTTTTTTTAGTAATTTCTCCCTTTTGGACTTTCTGAATAGGTTTTAGAATTCCAGTATCATTTATTTGTAGGCATTTCAGCTCTATCCCTTTGCATTATTATTTTAGTGGTTGTTGTAGGGATTTTAATGTATATAATTAACTTTCACAGTCTACTTAGAGTTAATATCTTACCACTTTATTTTTATTAAATGTAGACACTTTGTAACCATGTGTCAATCTGTGATATAGACTTCATATGTATTATGTCTACATATGTAATAAACCCCATAAGATAATGCTATAATTTTTTGCTTTAAGTAATCATACATTTGTTAAAGAAATTAAAAAGAAAAATAATTATTTAATGTACACTAGATATATTTATGTTGCTCTTAATTCTTTCCTGAAGTCCCAAGCTTTCATCTGGTCTAATACCCCATCAGTCTGAAGAAGTACTCTTTACAGTTCAGTTCTGCTAAAGATAAATTCTCTTTGTTTTTCTTATATGGAAATATTTTAATTTCACCTTCCTTCTTGAAGGATATTCTTTATTGGATATAAAATTATAGGTTGACAGATTTCTTTAGTATTTTAATATGCTAAAGGCATTAGCCTACTGTCTTCTGAGATCCATTGACTCTAGTGAGAAGACAGAAATCATTCAAATCATTGTTTTGCTCTGTGTAATATGCTTTTATAGGTGGGGTTTGTTTTTGTTTTTTATTTGGGGAGAGGTTTTTTTGTTTTGTTTTTTCCTGCTTTTAAAATGTTCCCTTTATATTGGTTTTGAATTATTTGACTAGGATATGCTTATGGGGTTTTCTTATACTTTTCCTTCTTGGACTTTGTGAGCTTCACGAGTCTGTAGAGTTGTATCTTTCACTAAATTTGGGGCATTTTTGCCATTATTTTTTAAACTGTTATTTTGTCCCCACTTTCTTTCTCACATTAAAACTACAGTTACCCATGTGTTGATATTATCCTACTGGTATTGAGGCACTGTTCATTTCTGTTCATCAGAATAAGTTATTTCTGTTAGTCTATTTTCACATTCATTGACTTTTTCCTTTATCATATTCATTAAGGTATTAAGCCCATACAGGGATTTTTTTTTTCAAAAATTATAATTTTCAGTTTAAGAATTTCCATTTGGTACCTTTTTATAGAATGTTTTTCCTCTTTTGTGATTTCCTATGTTTTCATTCATGAGGAATATATTTTCCTTTATATCATTAAGTGCAGTTATAATAGCTGCTTTAAAATCCTTGGATGCTAGTTCCAACATCTAAGTTAATCGTCTTTTCTCTTAAAAATAGGTCACATTGTCTATTTTCTTTGTAAGTTGTATCTTGGGCGTTGTGAATGCTGTGTGGTGGATACGATGGATTCTGATGCATTCCTCCAGAGGGGGCTGATATTTTTGTTTTAGCAGACAGGTAACTTGATTGAATGCAAACTGCAAACTCTATCATTTGGACCACAGCTCAAATGTCAGCACTCTCTCTGTTTATATAGAAAGAGAGAGTGAGGGGAAAACACTAGAAAGGAAAGAGCTTGGTAGAGATGGGGAAACACATCCTGCATATAAACTATTCATAAATCCCTGACCAAATTCTGAACCATACAAGAGTAGGACTGACTGCAAGCAACCTAATTAAGGATTTGTGTGTGTGTGTGTGTGTGTGTGTGTGTATATATGTGTGTGTGTATATATATATGTGTGTGTGTGTATATATGTATGTGTATATATGTATGTATGTATATATAAGAGATTTTCCCCTTACTTTCCAGTGGCTATGCTTGCCCCAAATTATGTTTTCTAGTTCTTCAAGTCAGAGATAACTGAAGCTTTCTATTGGAGTACTGGCATCCACATGCATATAAAGTATGTTTTGTAAAAAAGGAGGAAATTCATCTTGTGTTATTCCCTTCTTCATCCAAGTGTTGACTCTCCAGACTGCCTGCTTTTATTCACATGCTAGTGCCTTTAGGTTGATCACTGTTTTTATTTTGTCCGAAATTTATAGTAGTTACCTGCCAGAGGTTTGCTCTAGTAGGAGCTTATTCTGCCAATCCAAGTGGCACTCCCATTCCACCAGGTTTAGAAAATTAGTGTGTAAGGTGATCCTAGAGAATGTGGAGATTTAATGTATTCTAAATATAATTTTAAACCATGTTTAAGGGGTTACCTTTTGTTAGTTTTTGTAGTTTGTGTGTTTGTTTTTAAATAAACTGATTCCCAGAATGACCCTCAGTTGGAGTCTCACTCAACCCCAGTGCAACCCATTATCTAAATCTAATCACCAACTTCCAAAGAACCCACTTTCTCATTCTAACCCACCTTCTCCCATCAGCTCCTTGTCTTTTTCTCACCCTGGATTCTATTCCAATGGCAGTTCACATTGCTTCTGATCATTTAGCACAGCTTCTAGGTAAGGCCACTGATAAGAGCATTTTCTTCTTCACGGAGTGCCTAAAATTCTTAGCTGCTGAATTCTACAGTGCTCCGGTGCCACGGGAGAATACCATCATGACAGATCACTTCAATCACCCATTGTTCTTGAGCCACCCTGGTCACTGAAAGTTCTGGAATAAAAATGTCATTTTATTCAAATATTTGTCTTTTTACCACCTTAACCCTAAGTGCTTATCTCCATTAGTATACTGCTTTGAATATTAGGGTGCCTAGGCCAGGATGGCTAGAGCATTACTGAGGTTTTCCTGGCAAAGAAATTGAGGTCAAGCTCTTTGTAAACCCACTGGAGTCAGGCCCCACCTCAAAGCAAGCTGTGGCTGAATAGACAACCAGCCTTGAGCAGCCTCAACCCCCCCAAAACCCACTCCCCTGGGGAAGGCAGGAGATTGGGGCTTGAACATTCGTCATTGAATGACTTTTTTTAGTACTTTAGTAACTCTATTTTCTTAAGTATGTGATGGAGATTATAATGCATTATAATACACAGAACACAACTACTTCACAGGAATGTAATGTGAATTAATGATATGAGAATGGGAAGCATTATAAGTTACTGAGAAGACAAATCTAAACATGCCTCTGTTACTTTTATTTATTATTTAGAGAGTCGTTACTATATAATACTTTACAAATGGCAAAGCCCATGATTCCTGCCCTGCCAGAGCGGTAAGAACCAGCTAAAGAAATGTGTCATTGATTTCCTTTTTCTGTTTTTTTTATTCCGTTAAATTTAAAGGGGAAAAGAGATACATTAAATTCCAATTCTAATAGTAGCCCCCAATGGGGACTAAGTGGCTAAGACAATGGGAAAAAAGACCTTTCAGCAGTAGGATTTGCTTTGAGCCTAAATGAAGTCTGCCATGATCATATTATTTAGTGAAATGAAATCATGGAAAGAAATTGATGACTTCTGGTCAAGCCTCAAAGAGTAAGTGTCAGATCCCCAAATTATGTCCACAGTAGTAATTAAGCTTCACTCTCTGCAGAGAGCCCTAGGTGACTTGAGAGGCAGTACTTTTGAGAATCCCACACTATAAATTTCCAGTTATTCAAGTAGCAAATGGATGCCTTCCCTGTCTTTTCTACTCCCTTCCATTGGCATAGAAAGGGGCTCTGAGTTCGGCTTTTGTGTGTTGATAGGACACCATTAGAAAACAGCAAATTTATAAGGGAAAACAATATTCATAGGAAAAAATAAAACGAGAATTTACAAAAGGAATATTAGCAAAGAACAATAAACTATGTTGCGCAAACATTTTCTGAAGCAGGAGCTGACACTTTTAATGGAAACTTTTGTGACATCTTCGAGGCATTTCTGAAGAACCAGAGTACTTGTAATTAATTGTATTAATCACAAAGGCTAAATTTATCCTTAGCTTCTATAGTGTGTTAAGGATAGAGATGTTTACCCAAGAAGAAAGCTAACATGGCATTCTCCTATGTGGATGTAATTTTCACTTGACAGAGTGTGTATTTGTGTGGTAGGTGTTTGCTTTTCATTTACCCACTTAGAGTTTTTTCATCCTTCTGGAAATTTATTGATTTATTTCATGGAGTGCAGAGTGGAGGAAAAGAAAAGGACTATGATTTGTGACAAGTGTACTTCCTGAGTGAAATACTTATTTATCCTACCCACTATGCTGTTCTCTCCATCATCTCTTATCAGTTAGTCTTTGTATATTATAACCAGAAATCTAAGACCTCATTAACATCGCAATTTGTCAACAAATTATAACAGCTGTAATTTTAAAAAATATATAGATCTCAGTTTTCCCCAATTTGACTTCTAAAGAATTGCATTTTGACCTCTCCTATCAAAAATACGGAATAGGGGGAAATGTGTAATCTCTCGGTGTAAAAATTACATCCTCTTTCCCACCAGTATTGCAGCATTGGAAAGCAGGCGGGAAAGCTTTGCACTGTGGATATCTATATCCCAT
Organism: Trachypithecus francoisi; assembly: GCF_009764315.1. Taxonomy (NCBI): domain Eukaryota; kingdom Metazoa; phylum Chordata; class Mammalia; order Primates; family Cercopithecidae; genus Trachypithecus; species Trachypithecus francoisi. Next base: position 30,789,668 of record NW_022681464.1, read on the forward strand.
CTTGCCAAAGGATAAATAAAGGGCATTCATTCATCAGCTTTCAAGCTGCCACCTTCTTTTCTTTTCCCCAGCCCCCACCCCTCCCTGAAATTGGGAGGAGGGAGATTCTGATTATTTTTGCCTATTTCTAGCAGAGCTAGGCATGAACAATTAAATTTAGGGCTTCCCTGTGGTCTGTGAATAACAGTGCACAGTGCTAACCATGAGGGCACAAAGGCAGACAACAACAAAAAAAGGCTTTTTTATTTTTTGTTTACCCTTCAGGACACTGTTTACCTTATCACTGAAGGGGAAGTTATCATCTCATCTTTTTAGGAAATTGTACTGGGTTTATTCTCTAGTTTCCAGTCTCAAAACTGTCCAGTGATAGAGTGAGTATGTCAGCCTGGGGCTAGAAGATTTCTGTAAGGCCCTGCTCTCTCCCCCACCCCCAACCCCGTGTGTGTGTGCGTGTGTGTGTGTGTGTGTCCTTCTGTCTGCCTGCCTGTCTGTCTCAGGCATTTGCTCTCTCGAGCACACTCCCACTTCCTCGTTCTCTCCATGCTATCTCATTCCCTTTTCCTTGATTTTTCTGTCAAACCTTTTTCTTTTTCTACCTTTCAACCAGAATGATTTTTTCCCTTTTCTCCCTCTCTAAATTTACTTCACAGCAGATTGTCTTGTAGTAAATCACCAAAAACCCAAATAGCACTAAAGCATTCTGATACAACATTAGCATTTGCTTAACAAGCACAAGATAAACATTAAACAAAGAACTGCATTTCTTTATTAGAGGCTGCAAGATACATAATCCATGAGCACAAGAAACATGGGACCCAGTGGATATGCAGATGTGTGTTATTTCATTGGCGCTGGGCGGCCTTGTTAGAAAAGGTTTTCATCTGAAGGCTTGGGGGTGGATGGTTGACTGTCCCTGGTGGGGCTGTAACTAGATACAGAGACTGTTGCAAGCTAGGCTGGGCTCCCTGGTGGACCTGCTGATTGGACAGCCTGAGGAAAACTTGGGAAGCATCGGGAAGTGAACTCAATCACCTTGGGGATGATAGGGTAGAGCCAGATGAAGGCATTTGACTTCTTTTGTAACTCCCACTAAGGACAGATTGCCAGTGCGATCCAGCCTCCATAACTGCAAATCAGGCCCTTTCCCCTATGCCGATTTCATTAGAATGGCCAGCATGGTGCAAAGAGGAAAAAAAAAAAGGTTAGACACAGTAATTTTACAGGCAGGCGGGTACAAAAAAAATCTGCATAATTAAGCAGTCAAGGCTGCTAATAGGGGAGTTTATATGCTCTGGGACCAGGCAAGGGCAGCACATATGGATATAGCACTGGATATTAAATCTACGGCATGCAGACTTACTTCAGGGCCCTCAGAGAAAAGGCTAATTATAGAGAGAGGAATTGTGTTTACTGGTCTGTCTTGGGCAAAGATGGTGAAAGAAGTGCAACCAAGTTTTGCAGTTAGACATGAACAGGCTGTTAATAGAGATATCAAAATATGTGCTTGTGGTTGTTTCCTACCTAATCAACACAAAATTATAGATTCTATGGACTTTCCCCCAACCCACCCCACATTCCCTACTACAGACAAAACGCTTGGAGTCAAGGTTCATACATTAAGTGTATGCAGAGTGGCAAGACGCACTGGACGGGAGTGTGTTTATTATTAAATTGCCACAGTTTAATCTCAGCTGTGCTCTTTATCATCAATAAATTTTGTTTAGCAGTTTAGCTAGCCCTGTTTAAAAATGTCAGTGCTTCTGGGCATGAGCTCAGAGTCAGCACTTGAACATAAATGGTGAATTTGAGTGGAAGTTGGAGTGGGCAGGGGTACGCCTTTCTAGAAAGGGTGTGTTTCTGGAAGGGACCCTGATGGGATGAACATTAACATTTCATAATGCAGATCAAAGGTAAAGAGAAAACCCAAAGGCCCCTTTGTCACGGGCCCCTAGCGACTGCCTCATACATGAGCTGAGATGATATCTTGAGATTATTAAAGAGATTCATTTCATATTTGTATGTATGTATGCAGATATGTATGCATGCACTTATTTATTTATTTATTTAACTCCATACAAAGAACGTTTTCTGAAGAGGACAGGAGAGTAGGCCATTTGCCCCAGGCTGAATGTGCCAAAGCATGCCTGGTTGTTTCAGAGGACTGGAGCCTCCTGCCGATTTGGTTTCCAGAGAAGCAGTCTGGACCCTTTGTCCTTTAGGGAAGCTGCCCGTGGAAAACAGCAGCCCTCTCCTCAGAGAGATCTGCGGCTGTGGGCGCAGGCCATTTGTGAGCTTGTTGTGCATTCCATTACTCCACCACGCCGAGGAGGGCCAGAGAAGAATCCCACTGCCTCGTCTCAAGATGCACTAAAACCTCGGGCTTATGAAAGTAAACAGCATCTGATCAGCCAGATACTGGGTCAGGCTTGCCTGACATCTGTGCTCTTCTTAGAGGCAGGGAATTCAGTGCTAATGAGAAGACTCAAGCCTGTGCCTTGGAAAGTGAGAGTTGTAAAGGCTAATGAATGGCCAGTTTAGCCCCTTAAAAAGAAGGAAAGCATCACACTGGCACACAGGGTGCTGTGCACCTCTTCCTTATCTGTGCAGTGTTCACTGGCTGACCAAGGGTATTCAGCTTTACTTGAGAACAGCTGGTCAGATATTATGTAGCAGTTGGCAAAGAGGGTAAAGGTCTTGAGAGACCAGTGTGATGCAAACACCCAGCGCAGATATTTCATACTGAATCTTTAAAATGTATTTTTCCCTAGTAACTCTTAAGTTAATTAAGCCTTTCAAATCACATGACTCCTCAGAAATTCTGTTAAACACAGTGACTTCTAATGTCTTCTGGTTTCTAGAGGTTACAATGAGGTAGCACTCTACAAAAATTGTGATTGCCCATAGCTTAGTAAGGACAGTGTGGGACAAGCGGAATGCAGTAACATCGAAGTACTTATTCAGACCATTCTTTTAATCTCATTCTTAAAATGTAAAATAAAGAAAACTTTGCAGGGAAGGCCAGCAGGTCTTCCTTGTAGAGGTCAGCACCTAGAAAATGGTAGCAGCCAAATGTAGACTACATAGGGAGGAACCTGGGCACCATTTTTCTGCTTATCGAGAAAAAATAGAGTTGACCAGAACACTAGCATGCAGTAAGGAAGCCCTGCTAAAAAAAGGGAAAATAAGCCAGGTTATATAAGCTCACGCCTGTAATCCCAGCACTTTGGGAGGCTGAGGAAGGTGGAACACTTAAGGCCAGGAGTTCAAGACCAGCCTGGGCAACATGGTGAAACCCCGTCTCTACTAAAAATACAAAAATTGGCCAGGCGTGGTAGCGGATGTCTGTAGTCCCAGCTACTCTGGAGGCTGAACTCAAGGCTTGATTCTTGATTCAACTCAAGACTTGATTCTCTGGAGAATCACTTGAACCTGAGAAGTGGAGAAGGCTGTAGTGAGCCAAGATTGCACCCTGCACTCCAGCCTGCATGACAGAGCAAGACTCTCTCAAACAAAAAAGAAAAAAAAAAGAAAGAAAAAGGGAAAATGTTACTTTTTAGATAGAAATAAATACAGGAGATAGTGCTTCTATATTTGAAACACACATTTTTTTAAAAAAAAAACTTTTGGGCTAGTCAAAAGTAAGATATCTGGGCAAGAAGCCTGTCACTAGTAAAGGAATGGTGTGAATTTGAAAAGATCTCTTTGACGACATGTTGAATTATTTGAAGATACAAAGAAGAACCAGCCATGTACTCCTACCCAGTTCATGGGTGGACTTGACATCCCGTACAACCCTGTGACTTCCCCAAAGCTGTCTCTTCCCTCCCTCTGTCTCTCATTCTCTCCCGTTGTTTTTGTTTGTTTGTTTGTTTGTTTTTTGTCTCCTTCCTTCCATTCATTCAATCAACAACAACAAAAACTATATAAAACAAAAACCCACGCTTTTGGAATTTTGGAGCAGGCAGGATGCAGGGGGGCAGGCAGGACCCAAGGTACAGGCCCACCTCTTCTGACCTCCTCAGTCCGGCTGATAGCATTCTGCTGAGCAGACTCGGTGTTTCGGCCCTCACAGCCATTGCCTCAGTTTTACCTCCCAGATCCTGCAAGACCCACTGTTGCTTTGGGGCAGCTGACAGAACTGACTGTAGATAGGGAACCCACTTTGATAAAACTCTGCTGTCTCCTCTCTCTCTCCTATCTGAACACACTCCTGAAACCAGGGTCCCTTTCTGCCCCACAACCTATGGCTTCTGCTCCCTTTTCTTCCTTCTCTCTTTTTCCTATATGGAGGAGAAGAGGAAGAATATAGAAGAAGAAAATCAGTATAGGAATTATAAAGATTAAAAACCCTTGGTGTAGTTCAAACTAAATACAAAACAGCTTCTGCACAAAAGAAGAAATAATCAACAGGATAAACAGACAATCTTCAGAATGGGAGAAAATGTTTGCAAATTGTGCCGCAAACATAGGACTGATATCCAGATTCTACAATGATCTCAAACAGCACAACAAGAAAAAAACAAACAATTCCATTAAAAAGTGGGCAAAGGACATGAGCAGACATTCCTCAAAAGAAGACATACAAGTGGCCAGGAAACATACAAAGATGCTCAATATCACTAATCATCAGAGAAATGCAAACTAAAACCACAATGAGGTATCATCTTACACCAGTCAGAATGGCTATTATTAAAAAGTGAAAAAGCAACAGATGTTGTCAAGAATGCAGAGAAAAGGGAACACTTATACACTGTTGGTCGGAATGTAAATTAGTACAACCTCTATGAAAAACAGTTGGGAGATTTCTCAAAGAATTAAAAATAGAACTACCATTCCACTCAGAAATCCCATTACTGGGCTTCTACCCAAAGGAAAAGAAATCATATAAAAAGACACCTGCACACCTGTGTTACTGCAGCACTAGTCACAGTAGCACAGTCATGGAATCAATCTAAATGCCCATCAATGGATGATTGCATAAAGAAAATGCAGTACATATATACCATGGAATACTATGCAGCCATAAGAAAGAATGAAGTCATGTCCTTTGCAGCAACATGAGTAGAGCTGGAGACCATTATCCTAAGTGAACTAACTCAGAAAATCAAATTACCACATGTTCTCACTTATAAGTGGGAACTAAACAATGGATACAGGTAGACGTAAACATGGAAATAATAGAAACTGGGAACTCCAAAGTGGGGGAGGATTGGGGGGTGAGAATTAAAAAAATTACCTATTGAGTACAGTGTTCACTATTTGGGTCATGGGTACACTGAAAGTCCAGATCTCACTATTATGCAATATATCCATGTAACAAACCTGCACATGTACCCTCTGAATCTAAAATTTAAAAATTAAATTAAAATTAAATAAATTATTTTTAAAAATCTAGCTGGGCATAGTGGTTCACGCCTGTAATCCCAGCACTTTGGGAGGCTGAGACGGGTGGATCACTTGAGGTCAGGAGTTTGAGCCCATCCTGGCTAATATGGCGAAACCCTGTCTCTACTAAAAATACAAAAATTAGCTGGGCATGGTGGCATGCGCCTGTAGTCCCAGCTACTCAGGAGGCTGAGGCACAAGAATCGCTTGAAGCCAGGAGGCAGAGCTTGTAATGAGCCAAGATCACGCCACCGCACTCTAGCCTGGGCAACAGAGCGAGACTGTCTCAAAAAAAAAAAAAAAAAAAAAAATCAGATTTCTAACCATAGCTCTATTATATTTGGTAACTGGAAAGTCATCCTGCTTATTTTTTTCATAATTTGCAGCTAGGTGAAACAGGTTTTAAAATGGAATAAGAACTATGAATTCCAATATCTATTATTACTAAAATTGCCAAAATGATAAAACACTAAAATGTAATTGTAAAAGCAGTAAAAAGAAAAGACAAAAACATGAAAAAAAGAAACATTCATACCATGTGTGTTAACATCTTCATAGTTGTTTGAGTAACCCCCAAAACAACTTTTAAATTATATATCTCCTCACATGTTTTTAATTTGGCACCTATAAAATTTTTTAATCATAAATTAAGTAATTGAAAAGATGCAATTTTCAGTGCACTGTATATTGCATATCCTTTAAGTATATTTTTATCATTAACATTTACCTCATTGAATTGGATGAGATACTTGCCATGTAATTTAAAGGACAAAGCCAGTCTTCAGTGTCCAAGTCATGAGCCAAAACAAACTTACACTTAATGTCAGAAAAAGTCTGACTTTGACTTGAAAATGAAAGTGTTAATATGCATTCCTGTGACAATAATCCCATTTCTAAATTCTAACTCTAAGAGAGATGGAGAAGGCACGAGCTTTGTGAGTCTCCCACCTGGATGAAAAAGGCGCCGCCCTCTTTAGTATGTTGTACCCTGGCTAGTTTTGCTTTTGCCCTTGCAGATCTCTTGCGCAGCAGGTATCCAGTTTTTGAATTAGCCACTTGTCCCCCAGAAGATTTTTGTAGCCCAGGACAAAACAAGAGTAAGATTGAGAAAGGGCAGGAAGTACTCCCACATTTTGTACAATAGGACAAGATTAATTATAAGGAGAGGCGAGAAAGGGGAACCAGCAGACCACAGGCTGCTTGCAGGCAGACCAGTTTTAGGAAAGAGTACATGTGGATTTTAACACTGAAAATCAGTTCTCTCTGAATTATTACCCCAGTCTGCATACTTCTTTGAAAGCCTCTATGTACACTTGAGTTGTGTATTCACAGTATAGTGGTACACATAGCTACCTTCCAGCTTGAAGACTCTTGGAGTATTCTAAATCTTATTTAAAAACTCAAAATATTTACAAGGATGAATATGATAACTTCCATTTCTAATTATATAAATGACTAGATATTCAGAGAAAGTCTTCCAGTATAGGTCTAAAAATTATGCATAAAAACTGTTGAATCTTTTAAAATAATTGGCTGAAGCGTTGGGAAAAAAAGTAAAATCTGTATCCTAGATAATAAGAAAGTAAAAATCCTGAGTGTTAAAAGATATGTCAACAAATGGAACAAACATTTGTTTCATTCTTAATAACAGGAATAACTCACATTTACTGAGTAGTTATCATAGGCCAAGTATTATGCTAGATACTTGATATAAAAATATATATCATTATTTTGACTGAGTCTCACTTCTACAGTCCCATGACATAGGGACTTGATATTCCCATTTAATAGATGGTTTGACTAAGGCAAGGATAAATAACCTGTGTGAAATGACTCAGCTTGTTATTGGCAGGGCTGGGCATCCTATCCACTAAGTGATCCCAAAGCCTTTGTTCTTTGAACCACTCCACCATGTTGCACAGGAAGAAAGGCTTTGGGGATGATGCCTGTACTGATTTCTATAAATACTGTCTCTTCTGTCCACTATAGTGTAAGTTACTTTACATCTATAGTAGAGGTCTGTGTTTGCTAACATACCAGGCCTACCAACTACATGCCCTGTATACCAAGAATTTCCCTCCCACTGTGGAAGCAACTTTTGTGACAGTAGAAAGGATGACAGATTATAAAACTGGACTCAGTAGTAATAATCTGCTCGCTAGCCAAGCTCAAACCCTATGTTAAAATAAGAGGATTTTAAAATATATATATATATATATTTTAAAAGATGTAGTGGGTGACTATTCAATATCTGAGCATTCATCAGAAATTAATATTTAAGCAACACACAAGCAGGCTTAATTGCATTTGTGACCTGCTTTCTTATATATTGGGGAGGGTGGAGATGAAAATGGAGAACACACAGTAGTTGCATTTTACTGCCAGAGTGGAACTTTACAATCGCGCCAGGGGACCTTTTGGTAATGTTTGTAATATGCTGCTATTGTGATTTAGGAAAGAAAAATGCTACTGCTGGGCTTTATTTTCAGCGGATTTTTTTAAAACACCAATTAATGCAATCAAATGTAGTACAGGGAAATCTAACTTTTTATTTACATTTCTGGGGGCCGGGAGGGTTTGTTTGTTTTTGTTAACTCCAATCATTTGAGCTGTACAGTATATGGTTTTCCTGGTATTTTCCAAATCAACTCAGTAAGTGATATTTAACAGTGTATGTGAAACTCTCCACATGAGGAAGAGAGAAACAGCCTTGTCACGGGTACCGTTTGTTGGGAAACAAATGATTCCGCCCTTGTTTCACACAGTTTGAAAATAATGACTTTTTGGATTTTAAAACAGTTTGTTAATAAAATGAATCATATCAGTTTTCTTACCCATAAAAGCAAAATTGAAATATGTTATTTCTTCATGAATTACTCAGATTTTTTTAATGCCAAGTTTTGAACGAAATCTTGATGAATTTGAAAACAATAACAACAACGAAAAAAACGAATACCACATTTTTGGCCTTAATGAAACTTTAAAAGGGCCCTAAAATAAACCATCAAAATAACCAAAAAGGCCCACGCTGAAAGTATATTTTTCTAATTTTCTCTTTATTGCTGTTCACTGCCTTAACTAAACATACATTATCAGCACAAGTAGATGGATGATCTCCTATCTTCCTGGGCACAGGGACACAGTAAACTAAGCATCATACACGATTTAACTAAAAACTTGCTCTGATATTGAAATTTAGTTGTTTTCTCTAATCTGGAAGCTAAATCCATATTTGAGCCAGGCTCTCAGTAACTACCCATATCACTTCAAGCAAATCGGTAAAGCTCTTCCTAGGACTTGAGTTACCTGGAGCAAATTGTGTTATTGAGCAGATTAATTGAGAATGGATGTATATAAACCCACACCCACACATTTTGAAAATTGTAAAGGGCTATATAAATACAGTAGTTATTATATTTATCATCATCCTCAATTAGAGATAAGGGGAGGAGAATGTACCATTGTCATAATCTTAGCAACAATAAGAGTCTCCTTTTTATGGGGCCTTCAACAAAAAGGGAGGCATGAGTTTGACTTGTGTAGACACTTCCTTCAACATCTTGTGCTTAAAAGTCAAGTTGGCCTGAACACAAAGTCTGATATTTTGCAGAAGATGAGATCATATTTAGACCTACTCGGGTGAATTAAGGCCATAGTGATTACTTTGATTTGGAATTTCCCTGCTGTTATCAGTTTAAGATAGAATTTCTAATATTTATTTTAAAAGAGAGATGCCCAGATTCTAGGTCCCGTGTGTCACTGGTTGCATTCTTCCCCTTCCTCCTGATGTTCCCTTTGGAGAAGTGTGTAGCTGAATTGTGAGTATCTGGTAGAGGAAGAAGATTCGGACTGAACTACACGAGCCAGGATGCCAGTCTGTCTCTTCATCAATCCCATGCTGTCCTATTGAGAGCAACAGTTATGTCTAATTCTTTGAGAATTATTTTATTTTTAATTCTTTAAAATAGCCCAGGGCAATATTTAATTAAGAAAACTTCTCTTCCCATCCCAGAGAAAAAAAATTTCTTTTGCCTGGGCTTTTTTCTCTAAATATAAGTATCTATGCATGCTGAATTATTGCAATTGGCTGAAAATATGCTAAAATTATTTATTCACTTTATTCTTTTCTGCACATTCAAACAATGCTAATCTCTATTTACCCACTCTTGTTTTAATTTCTGAACTGTCTTTTCTCCTGTATTCTGAGATGAAAACTTTTGTTACTGGTTCAGATCAGACCCTGCATCTCCTATTTTACACAACAATTACAGTTCCACAAAATTATACGAAAGTATTTGCTTTTCTCCAAATTGTCAAATTGAAAAATCCTCATGCTAATCTTTGTCTTTAAGAAACCAAACATTGCTACTGCTTTTCAGAAGCAAGGAAAGGGCAAGGGGAGGCCGTCCCTATAGGCCACCTTCTGTCCTGGACGTTTGTGATTTCCTTACCAAGAATGAAACCAATAAGTGAGCTAAATATGACTTGCTTTCAGAAAGGACATAAACTTCACAGTCCTTGGCATCAGACTTCTACTTAGATTGTTTAAGACAGCATTGGAATTCTGTCCTTATTGTATCACATATCATGCAAGGCAAAACAGAGCCTTTAAATATATACAATGTTTAAGGCCATTGACAGATATTTTAGTGAGATTATGTCAGTAGATTTCCTTTTGTGTTAGGAGAGCCATTATCAGCCTTTATATTGGCACAGTATGCAAATTTTTAATTTTTTAAGTGGATCTTGAATGAGCTGGTTCAGGTTTTAGAAAAATTGTTGTAAAGATAGGGGATGAAAAATGTATTGTGCCCCAAACATCTTTATAATTTGGCATTATAGACTTAGAAATATTTAATAGCTTTACAGAAGTTAATAGAAGGAATTATCATCTGAGAAAGAGCACTCCATAATTATTATGTCTCATTCTTCATTTAACAGATAGACTTATTAACTAATCCATGGTTTTTGTTAGGCCCTTTTTCATAGTCTTTAGCTTTGGTTTTTGACATAACAAAAATACCCAAAGACATCTACTTCTTCATCACACTTCATACCTAAGTAGAAATGAGAACGAAATCTTTCTTACCACAAGTCTTTTGTCTTTCCTTCCTCCCTTCCTCCCTCCCTTCCTTAGTTCCTCCTTCCCTCCCTCCCCTCCTTCCTCTTGCCCTTCTTTCTTCTTCACTCCCTTGCTTCTTCTCTCTTCCCATCACAGAGGATAACAACTCTCTCACTTATATAGCTCTTGATTGACAGAAAACAGCAGAAGGAACTAGAAATGAGTATGATTCATTGATATGCCAGTAACATCTTGGCTTCAGCATACAGTGTCTAGATGTGCTAGTGTATCCAGAATGGTGCCCAAGAGAGGAAAGTAGGTTAGGAACATACTGAGCTGACCGATTTTCCATAATAAGTATGGGGTTACATTTCTAGTAAGCCACACAATTTGGGTTATGCATGCAGTCTCGATTTCTTCCCATACACTCAATTTAGCACCGTATCAGGGAATGATCCAAGTACTTGAAGAAGTACTGTTAGCTATAGGCAGAATAGAATTAAGAAATCAGTGTTTGTTTCTGAATAATTATAACCCCATAAAGGAGCACTCAAGCCCAGTCTCCACAGGGTTTCAGGTAACGGTTTAAGCAAATCATTGGGTTACTGTCATCAAGAGTATCAACGTTCAGCCACTCCATCACAGGTTTTATAATCGGGAAGATTTCCTTCAGATTGACAGCTCAGACCCAATGCTTTACTGAGAATTGGGAAGATTTCCTTCAGATTGACAGCTCAGACCCAAGTGCTTTACCTATCCCCTCTAGGAACACCATCTAGGAAGTTAAATTCCCCATATCTAGAGATAGCTCTATCTTTGTCTCTAGATATGGGAAATTTAACTTCCTATAACCATGTTTTCCAACCTTCCAACAGGTGCATCACATTAACTTAGGCTTCCCTTCCCTAAAAGGAGAAGAAAAGCTTTCAAGGGGTGAGAGAGACTTTAACGGTAGCTGCTTAAGACATAGGGGGATGAGGTGGATTAGAATAAATTCATGCCTTGATTTGTCAGGGAGCAAAGGCATCGCCAGGTTGGCATGGAAATAGAAATAGCTCATTGCGCATCAATAAGAGATCTAGAAAACAGTAACTGCTGTTTTGTTTCCTTGACAACTTAAATGTACTAAGGGAGGAAATAACTTCTTTTTTAAGAGAAGGTTGGTGGGACAGTATAATCTTGGATTCAGGAAGCCTGAATTCTGGTGCTGGCCATGACCATAAGGCTTTTCTGTCATGGGTGTGTTGGTTAATATCTATAGTCTCAGGCCATGCATGGCAGCACACACCTGTAGTCCTGGCTACTCAAGAAGGATTGCCTGAGCCGAGGAGCTTGAGGCTGCAGGGAGCTATGAGCACATACACTGTACTCTAGCCTGGGCAACAGAGCAAGACCCCTTTACTCTAAAAAAAAAAAAAAATCGTATATAGTCTCATTTTTCTCATCTTTTAAGAAATTCCATAGTTAGAGCATCTCCAAGCTCCTTCTAATTTTCATCCAGTGCTCCAGTGTTCAGCCAAATGTATCATGTTGACTCTCCCTTTCTTTTTTCCTCCACTCTCCTCGTTGGTTGCTTCTCCTCAGTTTTACATGGAAAAAAAATGTTCTGGGATCTTTGAAAACACTTAAGCCAAAAAATACAGTTTTGTGAGGTATTTATTAGAGTATCTTTTAATTTAAAAAATTGTCTTTTAATTAAAAAAAAAAAAAAAGCCAAATAGTAGCCAGCCAATTCTTGTGTGCCTTCCCAGTCATGTGTCCCATATCACATTTCAGATTTCTCTAAGCAGTGAGAGTGTTATTTGTTTTTGGAGGGATATTAATTGCTTTATAGTAATTTTAGGCCATCGTCTATTTTTCTTCAAACATAAAAGCTTTATCCAAAATATAGTCTGGAAGAAGACACTGTACATGGATTCATGTGCCGTACATTTATTTTTCTTTTAAGTGTGTTGTTGCTGTATTTTCCTTTGCTAATATATTTTGACACCTTATAGTTGTAACCTGCTGTTCTCTTTAATTGCTTATTGTTATTAATTATATAGTGGTAACGTAGTTGGCTGCTTGAGCCACTTGGCTGTAAAGAAATTCATTTATCATTATTGCTGTTGGAGCTACAGAAAATTGCCAGCATTCTATCCAGAGATGAATGTTGTTGAGTTCACATCCAGTAAAATTTTGAACATGGGTCAAATCTGTAAGTGTTTTCTCTCTGCTGCTTCCCTTTGCTTCTGCTAGTGCTTTGAGTACCTACATTTTCTTTCATCTTTTGTTTCAGTCCTTGATTTGCTGCCCTTTCAGTGAAGTTTATATATTGTTCTCAGCATCCATTTGGTCGCCTGTCCAAAGAATACCTTTTATTTTCTCCTCATACTCCTGACTATAAATTTTCCTTCCTAGAATTTCTGTATAATAAGATTCCTGCCTTTACAACTTTGTTACATGCACATTTCATTTTAAATCATTAAGGCTGATTGGACATTTCTTTAAGCCATGCCTTTCTGTGAAAGGGGTCATCATGCTCTTAAAAAAACCTACAAACCCCTTCTCCTCATTCTATAAATGATCAGCTATATAGCTGTCTGTTGGGATATGCAGGGGCTTGATTCTAGGACCCGCATGTATACCCACATCCCTGCATGCACAAGTCCCGCAGTGTATGTGGAACCCCTATATGCAGGTTTCACATCCCGTGAGTACTATATTTTCAGTCCACATTTGGTTGAAAAAAATCTGCAGATAAGTGGACCCACGCAGTTCTAACCATGTTGTTCCAGGATCAACTGTATTTAGATTCCTAAATTGGAAAACTGCCAGCATACTGAATGACTGAATGAAAGAATGAATGATGTACACATGCAAACATGTGGGCGTCTGTTTACACACATCCAGCTATTTACTGATATCTGTAGTTTCTTTAAAATCTGGGTTTAATTTAGAATACATGACCCCACAGCTGCATGTGCCACAGAACAGCCAGGCCAGAATGCTCCTCTGCCTTCTGGCAGCATGACATTAAATTCACACTAGTTAAGCCAACTTAAATTGAGCCTCCTTGAACCTTCCTAAATAAAACTAGTGGCCTTAATTACAATCAGGCAATTTAAAGGTTATGGAGCTCTAACTAGTACTGCAGTATATCACTTTAATAATGCACAGGCAAATTTCTCTAAGGGGTGGCATCGTTTGATTAGAAGAATTCAAGTTTCACAGCACATTTCCAATAAACTGTTTTTAGAAATCTTATTGCGTTTATTGTGCCATTACCTTTTTTTTTTTTAAATTCTTCAAGGCCAAGTTTCTAAGGTCACACCAATAGAACAATAAAAATGTGACTCATTTGCAAATAGCATGCAGTATTGTGATTTTTGCATTGCTGCTTAATGGTTTTCCTACCATTGCCACAAAGTGAAAAGGAGCAGGATCGAGCCCCTTAGAAATCAGAGAGATTTTGCCCCCCTTAACACCCCCATGTGCCATTGCAGATAGGACTTGTGCTTTTGTGGTGAACTCTGATTCTATTAATAAACAGAATCAGAAGGAGAGAAGATGTCATCTTTGTAATAAGTAATCAATAATATAGTTTCTTAGAAAGATAATTAGCTTTGAAAACACTAGACTTAGTTTCTCATGTAAATCTGTGAGCACTTAAAACCCATGGTTGTCAAGGTCCATAACATTTGCAGAAGCTGTTGAACCTCACTCAGTTTCTTGTGTTTGTTTGATTTGTTTTTGTTGTTTAAAAAATCATCAGCAGTAGCAAGCCGTGCTTTCTAGCAAGGATAAACAGCTTTTCAGTGTGTTTGGAGACTTTCTTCTTCAGATAACTAGTGGCTTTATGCCAAGAAGAAGACAAAAAAAAAAAAAAAAAACAGAAATAAAGAAAGAAAAGGTCCTGACTCTTGCCATAAACTCAGCACAGCAACAGGAAAACATGCCTGATGAGTGCCGTGTCCAGCACATGGCTCGTGTTGCGGGGACCCCGCTGTGTGGAATTAATATTGACTCTTGCACTGTCTCAGTTCTCAAAGATGTTTTCCCAGTAGATTAAACTTTAAAGCAGGTTACATTTAGTTTATGCTGCATGAACTATCCTCTTTCGATCTTACCAATTTGTGGGGGTTTTGTACAGTACTCAAAGGTAAATATACCTGTATTTCCACTACTGCCGGAAGTCCCAGATGTAAGGGCATTAATAGAAGGTATTTGATATCAAACAAGAGACATTTTAAACAAAGAGTATAATAAGTACACACATCCGATGTAACCAATTGGTTAAAAGAATGGAGCTTTGTAACATGAGAATACAGACAATTAATAAAAATTGTTTATGGATCATGGATGTGTGGTATAGAGCCTTCTCTATGTCTTGGGACAAATAAAAGGCAATTATCCCTTCTTTGATATGGCACTTTCTGGTATTTCAGATACAAGATACATCATAATATTTTTCTTCTGGAAATAAGGGATAAGTTTTGACTCATCAATTTCTTGCCAGGGATAAGTTGGCAAAGTAGATAGCTACTTTGCTAATGCTTTATTTGCCAGAATATTTTCATCTTATTTCGGGAAATAATGAAGCCGAGCACTGCTAAGGTAGATTTTGCTAGTCCACTGTGTTATATGCACAGAGCTTAATGCACAAGGGAATGGAGCAAAATTTTGAAACTCAACTGACAAACAATAGATACTGTTTTGCCATCATTCTTGGCATTTTATTCTAATGAAATTAAATCTAGGATTTGCTAAGTAGTTATTTCCCATGAATTCAATAAATATTTATTGAGTTCCAGCTATGAGCCATGCATGTACTGTTCTAGGTACTTCGTGTACATCAGTGAGCAAAACAGACAAACACCCTTGCCCTCCTGGAACTTGCACTGTAGCAAGAATAGGTGAAAACCCCAAACTTAGTTCTCAGCACTCTCATGGCATTGAGATGGTCTGGGTTGCCACCCACCACTCTTTGTAGGCAAGGCAAAAACTGAAATGCATTGCCGAATTGGAAACACTGCTGTCTTCAATCATTCCATTCATCTAGTCTGTTATGTGAAATGGACACAAATGTTTTATACTTGTATTTGCATGCTCACAAACTGTCTTTCAAGTCAGATAACAGAACAGCACTAACGATTAGGTGGCAAAAAATTTTTGAAAGAAAAAAATGTACGCTCCTATATTCAAGTGGGTATAAATGAGGGGGAAAACTGACTGTTCAAGTGAACTGGATCCTTTTCAGTGGAACACAGTGGCATATACTGAAGTCAGAGCGTTACACAACATCCAAGTTGTTTAAAAGCAACTCCAATATCTAATCAAACCTGGAGGACATACTTCAGACTTAGTTGGTCTCAGTCCTCACTCCCGTCCTTATCCCTGCCCTTGCCTTTTCCAGAATATTTGCTAAGAAACATCCACTACTTTCTTCTTTTCTTGGTTAACAATCTTTTTCTTGGAACTGGGAGAGGAGAAATCAAAGTGAGTTTATCAGTGCCCTTCCAAAACTGGTGTTTGCTGTTTGTTTGTTTTAATTAAAAAAAAAACTTGAGGGCAAAGTTTTGCCTTTAAAGCTATCTGTAGGCACCATGTTTTCTCTGAGACTTCAGCTGTGGGGTCCATGTTAGATTCAGAATGTAAAGAAGAAAAGAAAGAACTAGAGGAGCTAATGTACTGGCCAGGTTTGAAAGGCACTGTAGTCTGTGCGGTTATCCCCATGCCCTACTTGTGCCAAAATACCACTGCTGAGCCCCCACAGTTGAAGGAAAGCTACCTTTTTGGTGGGCTATTTGTTTTACTGTTTATTGTTTGAACAACATCCCAATGTTTTCTCCTACATGAGAATATTCTAATAAGTACTTCACACAACCTATAATAATAGCCAAGGAATTGGACGATATTGCATCTCAGAGCATCTGAACTCCCACTGCCTGCCTCTCCTCTCCCTACCCACCTGGACCTCCTGCTAGTTTCCAAGCTGCTGGTGTTTATGGGGCTCTAGGCAGCCCCTGGGCTCTTTAAAATCTGCTGGGTACCATGCAGCCTACCCCAGTTGAATCATTTCCTGCTCCAGCCCTGCTGATAATGAGAAGTTCAAGGCAGGAAATAACAGTGGCAATATCAGTGGCTTTGCTTATAAAGTCCAAAAGCATTGTAACCTTTAGACCATTGGCTGAAAACAGCCAGTAACTGAGTTAAGGTAAGCTTGCACTTGTAGATCTCCCGGAAGTGAGATTCTGACTGAGGCACACAGGAGGTGTATCCTGCGGCTCTTCTTGAGATACCTAAGGGTTAGGCAACTTTGTGCACGCAGTCAGGGTCCAGGAACCTGGAGCTCATTTCCTCATGCCCCAGTGTCCTTTTCCTCTTATTGTAAGAGTCTCATGCCTGTGTCTCCTGTTCCTCTCTCATGTGGCATAGAAATACTGACAGTGGCAGACACTCCCATATTGCCAGTGACAAAACTCCTAGAAGGTGCTAGCGTCGGTCTTCAGGCATTCATTTTCATGGCAACCTGTTCAAAATAAATAAATAAATAAGGGCAGAACTTTTTAACTGGTATGAGAAAAAACGTTCACACAATATTCAGTACTCTGAAATTCTGCCTTACGTTGGGGGCTTAATGACTAATCTACTGGCAGACTTTGAAGCCTAAGTCATAGTCTCCATTGCCAAATTAGCACCTCAGTGTGTTTATGTTACAGTCGTGAAATATGTGCTGTATATAATACAACAAATGATCGTGGCCGAGTGCTATGGCCCTAGAAAGAATGTGATGGCTGTGTGCATGGCAAATTACACTGCAGTCTGCCTATTTTTCTACTCCTGGTTTCTAGGGCGAGCCAACGTAGCCGAGGGGTGAGTTTTGTCATGTATGGCTTTTCTTTGTTACTCCTCGGACCCTTAGCTTATAAATGTGTGCTTGGAAATTAACTCAGGGAAGAGGAGAAGCAAAGTAAAGAGTTGGGGGTTGGGAATTGGGTTAGGGCATAGTTTTCTTGGATTTAAAAATATATGTGAGGATATAGTGGTAACACACATTCGAACTGGATAAGTTACAACTGTAGGGCATTTGATTCCTCTGTTTGGATTCTGAGGGCAGAGTTTACTCCCACTCAGATCAGAGCTTTTAAGTATGGCCCTGGCCACATGATGATATAGCAGGAAGGGTTTATATCTGTGGACTTTAGCCTATAGATTTATGCAGTGGAAGAGGCTGGAGGATCCTTCTGGCCAGTCTCGAGGGTAAAAGGGAGAAGGAGTTCTACTTATAAACTGTTACAAATTGGCCCTCAGTAATGGCTGTAGTGTTGATCAGACGGTATAAGGGGTCCCCCAGTGATTCCTGGGATAACAGCTGTATGTAAGTCAGCCACTGAACATTTGCTTGTAGCCACTCTAGATTTTTGTTTTTATTGAAGGAAAAGGAGTATAAACATGGGACACACAGTCTGGAGGCTGCTTAAAGGGTTTCTCTTGTTTAAAGCTTATATTGAAATGTCAGTGTCTTGTGTTAAACTAACAATTGCCACCTTGGAGCTCACAATTTAAACCTGTGCTTGAGCATCCAAATGGTAACTAATATTTCTTCTGTTATAAAACAGGCTAATAAATAGTTACGTAGGTCCAGGTTGTATAAATTGGAGGCATAGAAGTTGTCATTCGTCTTTGAACTGGCTTTAGACAAGCAGATGGTTTTCTTAGAGCACAAAATTTTGTAAGTGATTATCACGTTTCCTACTAAGTCAGGGAGGTTGTAGTCCAATTATGTATGCAGACGCTTTCCTTTGAAACATTTAATATTGGAGTAAATATTTACATTAGCATCAGTCTCTTTTATGTAGACTTGATTCCTGTTTACATTTATGTTCACAGTTAAATGAAGATTAACAAATGGAAATAATTATTTTAGCTGAAATTTCTATACATGTGAAATGATTTCTCAATTATGCTTAGAGTAGCTTTGGTCATGCCTTCCAGTGGGTGACCAAGACAGGAAGTTGCTGGCTTCCAGCATGTTCTCAATGGTAAAGGTCCCACTCTGACATTGGACCCCCATTGCTAGGCACATACACTTCCCTCAGTATCCAACAGAGAGGGGCATTCCGTGTGTTCTGGAAAGATACAGGCTCATACAGAAAGCTCCATGTTTGCTCATATAGCTAAATTGCATTCTGATACTTCTTTCTCTCTTTCCTCTTGCTAACTTTTGTTTTTGCACATAGTGGGCTAGAAAACTTTTAAGTTTAATTGGGCAAAACTGGAGTTTTTCTATACTTCATAATATTACTCATTTCCTATCTAACTTTTTAGCTAGCAAAATTTCAGTGTTGTAATCAATCTTCATTAATAGGGTATAGAAAGGGTAGGTTTTTTCCTCTGTCTTTTAATTTCAAAGTAACCTACAAGGCAAATTGTGCTCATTGTAGAAAATCTGGAGACTATAGATAAGCAAAAAGGAGAAGAAAAATCTAGAAGTTTCATTCGAAGATCCCATCTATAATTCTTAATTAAAAAATAGGGCTGTACTAGCCTATTATATCCTTAATGGAATATTGTAATGGTTATTAAATCAATTGACTCTGAATCTCTTTTTAATAAATGAGTCAGCCGGTATTATCCAATTACTGTCAGCTGCTACCTTTCCAGAGAGCAGAAATGGTTATTTTGATTGAATTTGTTAAGCTTTTTGGCACCTTTAGGAAGAGGAGGGGGAAAGGCACAATTCAGGTTATGCTTTGTGGGCAGAATCCTGAGTAGGGATGCTGATAGTATCACATCAAGAACACTGGCTTTAAAATAAAACAGCAGTTACATTTACTGTTCTTTACTACCTAATACCAGATAGGGGAAGAAAGGAGAGAAGCTCAGTTTTGAAAAGAAATGGGGTTGAACTCAGCCAGATCCCCCCCCAATTCTAAGGGTTTTCAGAAATTCTTTGAAAAGTCAGACATGGCTGTCAGCCATACAAAGGTAAATGTGGAATTAGAAGAGAAGAGTTAAGGACTCTGAATAAGGATAAACTTTTGGAATTCTTATTATAAGTAAGTTTTGTTTTCTGTTACCACCTGTGCTGCCCTCAATTAAAAAAAATACAGAATGAATTATATTAACAAGTTGTAAGAATGTTTTGTGTTACTATCTCTCTTTCTCATTATACATTTGAGCTTGAGGTGATAAGCCAGTGTGAAGATGGGGGGATTAGGGCAGTGAACAAAGGTGAGAGAAAAGGGGGGACTCTCAACATCTACCTAAGAGCGTATTGGCTTTTGCTCATCTTATAATGTGCTGTGTAACAATTCCTATATATTTTCTCTCCTGTGGAAATAACTAGGAGATCAGTTTATTGGGAAAGACCTCACGGTGTAACTTAAAAATAAAAGGCAGGTAGAACTTCCCACTTTTTTTTGTTAACATTACAATGGACTTTTAAGCTATAAAAAGAGTTCTGAAAATGCTAGATGTGATTGTTACTGTTGCTGTCACTTAGTGCTTTCACAAATAAAAGACAGAATATGTAGAAAATAAGTATGCACTAATAAGGCGCAAATACCTTTATGCCTGCGTATCACCTTTTTGTGAATTCACTTGACCGAATTTGGGTTATTTAACATTTTGGGATGCAACTTCTCTTTTCTTTGGGTAAGAAATACATAAAAATGAATGAGTACATTTTCCTTGCACTCATGTACATGCGTCTTATTTATTTTTCCTTCTCTTATTTTTCCAAACAAAATACTCATAGTCAAGAAAGATAATATTACATTACAGAGCATCCTAATGTGCATAATTCACTTTATGTTCATGTGACAGTCAATCGTTATCCCCAGGAAAACCTGCCAGATCTATTATGTTACATCACACCTATTGCAAGTTTTAAAATTCTGGAACAGGTGTATATCAGCTTATATCCATAGGCCATCTCTTGGTTCTTGTGCAAAACCCACATAATTTTAAAAGGAGATGAAAACCCTTAGTAACCTTCTTACTATTCAAAATAAAGGTATGTAGCATTAAGGAAATAGAGAACTTTTAAAGTTAGCAAGTATTTCTGAAGATTAACTTGCCAATCCAATTTCTTACAATAAATAGTGTTTTTTATATTTCTTAACGTCTAAAATCTGGAAATTTTTTGGTGACTTCAGGATTTAAAAAAAAGAAAGAAACAGATGAAAAAACCCTTGATCTTATATAATCCCTAAAGCTTTTTGTATAACCCCTTGTCATGTCAGTATGCACAATTAAACTCCTTCTTACATAATTATAATCAAGGAATTTACTGTGCCACCCAGATACAGAGTAGGTTTTTATCTCTTGTGAAATGTAGACAGTACTGGGTGGCTTAATTAGTGCTTTGCTTCTCTTTTTACAAATTCCAATCCTCTGCTTCTAAAGACTCATACTTGTATGTGAAGAAAGATTAGGAATACAAATAGAGTGATTTTACTCCTAGTTAGCTAATAATAACTCACTTTGTAATTGGGACTTGGTATTGCCAGTAATATCAGCTGGCGAAGGACTTACACATGCATATTGTCTTTGAATGAAAGCAAATAACTGCATTGTAGACTTGTTACCCTTATACTGTGACGACGTCTTTCATTCCCTAGACCTAGAATATCTTAGTAGCGTTTTTTAATCTTTGCTAATAGGAGAATATAAAAGTATAATGTGATAACAAGTCAGGTTAAAGTGCAGCCTCTACCCTTTAATAAGTAGTCTTGGAAGTAGTGGATGTGTGCCCCACCATATCTACTAAGATATGGCCCCTGAAGACAGAGTGCCCAGGTTTGAATCTAGACTGCCTGCGTTCAAGTTCTGGCTCTTCCAATTATGAGTCCTTGTGACTCAGAGCAAAGTTACTTAAACTCTCTGTGCCTCATTTTTCTCATCTGTGAAATGAGACTAATAGTAGTTTTTCTCATAGGGTTTAAGGGCAATTAAATGAATTCGTGTCTCTGAGCAGTTCTGAAACACAGCAAACACTAAGTCAGTGTCAGCTAGGCTGCGAGCTCTAGTGCCCCTAGTTTTTTATATCTTACAATTGCACAATGAAATAAGTTAGGGTAATCCTTACATTTTAAATCCTTAAATTTTAAATTTTAACTTTAAATGTTTAAAATCCATAAATGTTTAAAATAAGTGTCTATGTGTAACAAAACTCTCCACTTTATATAGCAATGTTATGACATCAAAATATT
Source organism: Trachypithecus francoisi (assembly GCF_009764315.1). NCBI lineage: Eukaryota > Metazoa > Chordata > Mammalia > Primates > Cercopithecidae > Trachypithecus > Trachypithecus francoisi. The sequence goes on from NW_022681464.1 coordinate 30,811,313, forward strand.
TTTCTGCCCTCTCGTTCTTAAGATATCCAAAAAAATTCAGGGCTAGTCAAGTGAGCCTGGAGGTCACAAAAGTGCTTTGGAGAAACAGAGGCAGAGTCTGGTTCTGGGGGTAAAATTGAAACTGCCTTGCAGAGTTAAGGGAGAGATGAACTAGGAAGACTATGGGAGACTAGAGGTGCGAAGCAGAGAAAAGGGCATTTGTAAGAGACTGTCCTATTGATGATACTTCAAAATTGCCAGAAATTCTTGGAAACAGAAAAAGATAGTTTGATCAACAGAATACTGCTGAAGACCTATGGTTAGAAACAGACACTTCCAGGACCTTCTAGATAAGCCAGAGGAGAATCACTGAGGAAGAAGCTGTCCACACTCTTTTATTTTAGGACTTTGGAAATACAGAGCCCAGAATATCATGGTAATTAGAGAAAAAGAAATGCCTCATTATTGACATATCAATTATATTTTAAAAGTTTAATAAAATGCATTAGCCCTAAGATAAAATCTGACTTCCGATTATCTTTGGATTTTAAATTCCAGAACTGTTTTAAATTGATATAAACTCATGAATAATGTGAAATAACCAGAAACCATATATGCTACTACATATGTATATTAGGTGATGGAAATAGTTTAATATATGCAATTAAAGATAACTCTCTAGTGTATTAAAGATAAGACAGGTTTTCACCATTTCTGTTCATGTGTTTTCCTTGGCAGATGAAGGACTGAACCATGAATGCAAACTCTGCAGCCAGACCTTTGACTCTCCTGCCAAACTCCAGTGCCACCTGATAGAGCACAGCTTTGAAGGGATGGGAGGCACCTTCAAGTGTCCAGTCTGCTTTACAGGTGGGAAGATTATTTCAGGAAGACACAGGAGAGGCTGATGGCCACATCATGTCTTTCCTACCAAAGCATTACTTCCCACTGCTGTGGCCTTTTACAGACATGACTTCAGTTCAATTTGGGGGGAAGATGTTTGATTTCTGCTTTATTAGCATTATTGATCGCAGCCTACTTAAAGGCTCACATGAGCAGGAAGGTTAACTGTCAGGATGAACAAATGGCATTTCAAGTTCTCTCAGAAGTTTGCACTTTTCCATTTGGAAAACTACATACATGTTGTGTTCACTTTTTTTTTTTTTTCTCTCGATGTTAAAGGTTACCACGGGTAAGGCTCCCTGCACAGAGCTGCTTTTTAATGACAAGATGTTCAACTAAAAGTGCAGCCTTGTTGTCAGCACATGTCTGCTACTTAAACATGGAGAATTTCATAACATTCTCCACCAGAAATACAAACTGTTAAAACTCACCCCAAATTATCTGACATAGAAAACAGATTAGATGAGGCATTTATTGCCTATGAAATTGGATTTTTAGAGTAGAAGTTGATCTCCATTTACACTTTTAAGAAGAAACTTTTTAACAGATATGATAGCATTACAGTTTTTAGCAGGAAAAAAAAAAGTAAATCTGAAACTTTCATTTGAAGCCCTTGGGGGTTGAAATGTGATCACACACATTTCTGGTATTCCCCTAACAATGACAAAGTTATTTTAGAAAATCCTCTGTGATTATTTTGCATGTGTTTTGGACTCAGTGGTTAAGCCCCTCAAGCTATGTTGCCTTTTTATTTGTTGGAGGAGGGGGAATATATCCTTCTCTCAAAATTGACTTCTTTGTTTGCAGAGCAAAATTCCAAGCATTGATTATTTACCTTCACTGAACTCAGCCTATAGATTTCTGTTCTGTGATAAAATAAAAGGAGAGGGGCCATGTTCATTGTACAGTTAGCACAATTACTACCTGGTACGTTGATGGCTCTGCCTTCAACAGTTGCCTGTTTGGCTCCTTCATTCAATAATTCCATCAGCCACTTTTCATCCTTCTTTTGGAACTCTTTTTATTCTTCCAGGTTTATACTTAAAAACATATACTGCTGTGGTTTACCATCAGTAGTATATATCTTAAGATACAATGAGTCAAGAGTCTGGGTTCTTTATAAAAGCTTGTGGTCTTCGTAAAGGAGGACTGGGTCATAGGTCACCTCACAACTAAGACCCCTAATAAAATAGGTCTTTCATGTTGTAGCCAGAAGCCTCATAAAATGTGTTGAGTTATATGCAGATGAGCTGCAAATCTGTGTAAAAACCTCATTTCTTCTTGTTGATATGGATAAAGAGACAAAAATGCATTAATTGTACACAGTCTGCATTTTCTCTGCAGACAGACCTGAATTGTTTTAGTATATCTTGAAGTAATTTAGAGAAAACAATTTTGTTAAAACCCTTCCAATATAAAGTGTGTTAGGTGGGAAAGGAAATCTGAGCAGTTTTTTTAAGGTAATGAGAAATGCGATTAAAATGTATGACTCACAAGAACAATATTCTAATATTTTAGGTTGGCTGGCAATTAGAATAATTTTAATGATTAGAATGGAGTCAAAGTCAAATGCCAACATCTTTAATAAATCCTTTCCCTGCCTATACAGATTAATATTGTAGATGCAAACTTTTTTAGGTCACAGTGCACCAGGCATCCATCAGAAGTCAGTTCTGCCAACCCAAACACTGCCTCTGGCATATACAATTTAATTATTAATAGTATGTCTCCTAGGTAAACTGTTACACAGTCTTAGGGCCTTGTTTTGTAGTCATTAAAATTGAACATGTTTATATTATTGAAACCCTTGCATTCAGTGTGTAGGCTGAGTTGATCTTAAAGTATCCAAAGAGAATTTACCTGCCATTCTGTTTCACATTTATAGACAGTGCCCCAGAGTAGCTGTGGGATATGATTTTTAGCATTAACACATTTAAATAGAGAACTGTTTGCTAGCTATAACTTTAGGCAAACACAATAAACAGGGTTTTGGCATCTATGATTTCTTAACCTGTGGGTTGCTGAGAAATAGGAGTCATTTCTGTTGAGACAGAGCTATGCATTTGACAGTTTTCGGCTTTATTTTTTAAAGATTTATAGGGAGCAGGGCCTCCATAAACCTTTACTTTGGAGCTGTTTGGGTTGAATTAGGTGCTCTGTAGAGTGCATCTTAACAAAAGCCAGAGACCCAACCATGAGCACATGTGACTCAGCTCTCCCCAGGTCTCCAGCAGTAAGTCACACCTGGGAGGCGTGCTGTTCACGCGGAGTCATTGACTGAGGGCATTTCGGAAACAAAATAACCCAAGTTCACCGTTCTTTTATCATTTCAGTATTTGTTCAAGCAAACAAGTTGCAGCAGCATATTTTCTCTGCCCATGGACAAGAAGACAAGATCTATGACTGTACACAATGTCCACAGAAGTTTTTCTTCCAAACAGAGCTGCAGGTAATGTCCTCATGAAGAGGACTGGGATTGAACTCAGTTGCTATTCTTATAGGAAACAGGGGCATTTTAAATCTGGATTCACAGTATCACTCACCCTGGGCCACCATGATGCTTTGTGTGTATTGGGGCAAAGGGAAAATTAGAGCCTGGATTAATAGACACCAAAGTAATTTTGCCTCTGGCTGCTGTCAATCATAAAAAGAACTAGAACAGACCTATAATTGGACCTTCTGACCCAGTGTGATAGACTTAGGGGTCAGGTTTATTGGACTGTGGGATCGTTCACCTCGCTTGTCATGACTCATTCTCCCAAATCCTGTTTTATTCATGTTCTGTTCCCACTGGGCTCCAAGCTGGGTGGATGTCCAGGTTATTGTTGTCCTGAGGGGCTTAAAACTGGAAGGGAGAGAGGAAGAAAAGAAAGAAATCTACTCTTGTCCAGTATGTATATCTTCCATTTAATGGAATAGAGTAAGTATTACTTAACCAAAGCCTTATAGTTGAAAATTTTGCACCCAAAGACATAGAATCTAGCCTTGAGTGGTCCACTTGATTAATGTGTGACTAATCTTGGTCTGTAAGTCTTCTGAACCTCAGATATGAAGAAATAAACATCACACTTACAGGCTGTTATACAGTGAAATGATGGGTATGGATATAAGATATAAACATAGGAAGATTTGGTTATTCTTATTATTCTTAGCTATAGACTGGTAGTTTTTAAAAAATGAGTCAGAGACCTAGATTGTATTCCAGAAATATCACCTATTATAAAAGGAAAATAACTTATTTTTAATGTTACTTCACCTTGAAAATGGGTATAATGTCTTATCCTTATTTTTCTGATGAAATGATCTGAAAGTAACATGCTTTTTGTTCGATCTTGTTGGTTCCCGTGGAGGAGAATAGAGTCAAACTGAAAATTATTCTGTTATTATGAGTATTATTATTAACAACACAGGTATTTAGCCTAAAATGAGGGTTGCAGTTAATTTTCACGTTGAATCCCTGAACCAAATAAACAGCTGATCTGGTTGACCTGGGAGAGGCAAGACTGAGGGACTTGGAGCCCATCCATTCCTCAGTCTTCCCTCCCACAATGGGTCCTGGGGCCACTTTGTGCTTCCTTGGGCTCTGATGAAATGAGATTTATGTGAGTTATATGTCAAAATAAGGAATTTGCAGTTTATCTTCTCAGTTATCATTCTAAAAGTGAACAAATAATAAGTTAAGGAGACGAAATACAAAATATAAGGAAGGATGGGTGAGCCCATTTAATTGACATAATATGTCAGTAGATCCAAATTAAAGTTACTGTCTTACTTTGTATCACTTCTAAAAATGCTATTCCGTCACATCTGTTCCTGAATTGAATATAGAAGATAGGTCAAGTTAGACTATTGTTTAAAAATACATCTTATTAAAATAATCTAAATTTCTGTTTGAAAAAATACTACATTTTTATTGCATAGGTATGAAAGCATAAGTCATTTTGGTTTTGTGAATCTATAAAGGATATGGCCAAAATACCTAGTAATGCTGTTAATTAGTATGTAAACTGTGAGGCAGAATTAAGTAATCATTTAAAATCAAAGCTGTAGAGTTTCTATAGAGACTGATTCCTATCTAGTGTTCTTGAAAACAAAAATGTTTGCAACAAACTTCCACTTTTGTACTGTATGAGTAGATTCTCACCTGGCAGTACCTTCAACATGTTAAAAGAACTCAACACTATGGTAGCGGTGGCCTCTGACCCATTGTAGAGCAGACAAAATGAAGCAATTAATCACATCCTTCAAGATTCCAGGTTTCCTTTATGATGATGTACTTTTGAGTTTTATTCTATGTGGAACATATAGTAGTCACTCTTTTCTACAATTAGCATAGACCAGTCACAAACTCCTTGATCTCAGGATGCCTTTACCTTCTTAGAAATTATTGAGGACCACAAAGGGCTTTGGTTTATGTGAGTTACTATCATTTTCCATATTAAAAATCAAAATGGAGAAATCTATTAAATACAGGACTACAAGCACACATTCTATTAGCTGTCAGAGAGATGATGTCATCACATGTTAGGCAGCCTCGAGAAAACTTCACTGTCCCTCTTGAGATAATGAGAGTGCAAAGGGCAAATAACGTCTAATATTATTGTGAAAATAGTTTGACCTTACAGACCTCTCAAAAGTGTTTAGGAGACCACAGAAGTCCCTGGACCACCCTTTGAGAACCACTGGCATAGAAATTTTAGTGCAGAACACACAACTCTTTTTGAGTATTTGTGACCTTTTTAGTCAAACATCTGCCAAAACATTTCTGACTCACTCATTCAAATTGTGATCTGGGCCAAACAGAGACTTACTCTGTAATCCAAAACTGTGAGCCTTATATTTCCAATCCCACAACTCGAAATTATATATATTTGCTCTTGATCCAAATACTCAGGTTTAATATGTGAATCATTCCCTAGATAAGAACAGTATTTATGGTGAGTATGTGATAATTATTATGCATCTGAGATGAGACATTGACTACACAGTCAATATTTCACAAAGCTATAATTCATAGTTATCGGAATCTCTATGTGGGTCTATTTTCTGAAATCCTCAATAATATCAGTGGCTTTAGTTTCAACACATTAAGAAAAATGGATCAGAGTTAACTTGACTTTCTAGTTTTGAAAGTGTTTTTATTTTTATATTTTAACTTTTGGCATTCATGGTCCTGTGCATTTGCTTTCATTACCCAAATTGCGTTTATACCAGTGCTTAGAGGATGGAATTAATGTAATTTTGAAATATTGATTTATTGTATTTGCTGTATAGAAAATGGGATGGTAAGTGTACAAAAACCATGAAACATTTTGTTATTTTCCTGGGACAAGTGAAAAAAATTTTCTAAAATTCAGGTGACAATAGAAAATAGGATCTATAACCAAAGTAACAAGAGAGTAGAAAAATGAAGCCATTTTATCAGCCCACTGTAGTTCATGCCTTGGTGTGCAAAGTAAATGTAAATTTTAAACCACTTGAACTCATCTACTTTTTTATGCCACCAAAGTTAAGAAATAAGTAGGACTTTTCACAAGAGACTATAAAACTAAATGCCTAAGAACTGCAATCCTATTAGAGATTTTAAAGCATACAATTTATTTGGCTTTTCTATCAAGGTGAGAATAATCGGTTAAGTTTAGGCTAAGCATTCTGGAATTGACCATCAGCATCACTATGGATATCTTTTAAATGTACATAAATGATTTCATGACCATAATACATAATTTACATTTCCTTCACTTTATACCCAGTTGAAAATATGAAGCATTCTTTTGTGAATATGTATATATATACACATATATATGAGGGAATGTTAATGAAAATTACTTGCCACCATATATATATACACACACACATATATATGTATATGGGGATGTATAAGTATGTGTACTTCTGTGTATATATACTATGTGTGTACATATACTATGTATGTACACATATATATAGTGGTGTGTTACCTTCATTTGCACTGCTTACCAAGCCAGTCAGAATGTAGATAATTCATTATACACTGTTCATCTTCAGGAGATCAAGCACTCAGGCACCATCCTTTGAACGTCACAAACCACAAGTCCTTTTAGATTTAGGCCAGATGAAGCCCTTATTTCTATGAAACATTTAATCTAAGTCACACTTTTTGCCAGTGTAGAAGTTATGTTCATCACACAACCCATAAACCTTGCTGACCAAGTGTTCTGCAATATATATACATTTTATATAATGTATATAGTATAACATTATATCATTATACATATATACACATAAAAATATAATATAATTTGTAGCAAGATATAACCTTTCTCTTTTGGTAGAGTTTCCCTCCATTTTTGCAAGAAATTCTAATACACTTCAAAGGCCACCTAGCATGCTGCCAGGAGAGGATATGTGCTTTGGAATAAGAGTCCATTATTTCAACTCAATGAACATTTTATTATTTTTTAAGTGAATGAATGTGTTCAATGTTTCACATGTTTTCCTAATAGACCTCAAAATTTTTCAACAGAACCTAAGGAAGCTACTTTGAGAGAGGATGGTATGGTCCAAGAATAATATCCTACAATGCATATTTGTATCCAAAGTGGTTTATGCAGGTGTGAGCAAGTGATGTTTGTAAAAATCCTGTTGAATAGGCCACATTCTTTCAGTACACTAATTGCTGTTTAATTGGTGCCTCCAGAAAAGCTACTATTGGATGGCAGTGATCAAATCATCCTCTCTCCCGACGTGTCCACATAGAAAATTCTGTCAGGCTTCTTGTTATAAATTTAATGAAGATTGAGGGAATTCCTGCAGTACTGGTAGAAGAAATTGGTCTAGTTGAACTTTAGGCTCTGAAAGTCTAGTATTTCAATTCCTTTTGAATCAAAGATTATCTTAATACCCAGCCCTTCCCTTCATTAAGTCATGAGTGCAATGTTTCCTACATTCAAAGTGCAGTAGTAATTTGACATTTGAGGGATACACCGAGACTTTCAGAAATCTCTAAGGTTTAAATGTGTAATTGTCACTATAGCTGTTTGATTTTCTTCTCAATCACTTTTCCACCAAATCACCTGTTTCTGATGCATATTTTCACACCACAGTTTAACTGGTGCTTGAGTGTTATGGTCATATTACTGGAGGAAAAATGAATTCCTGCATATGGGATGGGACATATAAGACAACAATACAGCATTGAATTGTCCCCTTTGAGTGGCTTGCTGGGTCCCTTGCTAACTTAGCTACTAGTCCTAAATTAGCTTCTCAGTGAGTATAACACAAAATCTGTCTCAAATAATTAAATAATGCATGATGAGGCATTTAGGAGTCCTTGTTAATAGTCAGAATTACAAATGCTATATTACATACTGCTATAGTCCCAATGCCATTATTAAGAAAATATACTTATTAAAAATACTTATAGGCCAGGCGCAGTGGCTCATGCCTGTAATCCCAACACTTGAGAGGCTGAGGCAGGCGGATCACTTGAACCCAAGAGATTGAGACCAGCTTGGACAACATGGTGAAAGCCTCGTCTCTACCAAAAAAAAAAAAAAATTACCCAAGTTGAGGTGCCTGTGGTGCCAGGTACTCAGGAGGCTGAGGTGGGAGGATCACCTGAGCCTGGGGAGGTTGAGGCTGCAGTGAGCCATGATCACACCACTGCGCTCCAGCCTGAGTGACAGAGAGAGAAAGAGAGAGAGAGACCTTGTCTCAAGAAAAAAAATATATATATATATACACACACACATGCACACACACACATATATAATATATATATTATTCCATCTTTTTAAATTCACCATGATGCCACTTTATGGCATACTTAAAATAATTAGGCATATATTTACAATCTACTAGGAAAGAGAAGATAGGCAAAGAAATAGCTACTATATGAGGTAATATGTAATCAATTGTTATAAATCTTCCAAGAAAACACGTTTCTTCTCCAGCTGGGAGAATCGGGTGGGAGGCACGCCTGCTGGTTTGGATGGATGGTTATGGAATTCGGAGAACATAATAGACACTCACTGAACGTTGGCTCTGTGACCTTCTTGCTGCTTTCCTAGTCCTGACCTAAGTGAACAAAATCCAGATTCATCATTATTTGAAAATAAAATCTCTATCTCAGACATATCAGAACTTTCCTGAGTTCTCTGTCCTAGCTTACTGGAATAATTTGGCAATGAGTCATACCTCATTGCAAAATTTCATGTTAATCAGTTTCCAGGTAAAAATTCTTATTTTTAAACATCCTTTTCAAGTGATTAGGAGTCTTGGGCTTTGTTTTGATTTTTAACCTCTAACTACAAAACTAAACACGTATACTTGCTTTCAGAAATGTATTCCAAGCTAATATACTCCCCTGCCTTTCATCCAGTTACGGAGGTGTGGCTAAGACAAATGGTTTTACTTTACCCCTCCACGAAAGACAAGGTAGAAGAATTGGAGTGTAGTTTGGAAAAAAGTTTGTTTTAGTTTATTTTTTCATATTTTCCTCCAAGCGAGGCTGAAATCTTCTTTGGTAAACAAGAGGAATGAAAGGGTGTGTATTCACAGCACATCGAGAGGAAGTAACCCTCATCCCCATTTTCTCACCTTTTTGTATTTTTCAAGGGCTTACTCTTTATTTCCTACAGAGCTTAAATTTTATTTATGTATGTATTTATTTATTTATTTTTTATGTTTTATTTATTTATTTATTTATTTATTTTTTGAGACAAAGTCTTGCTCGGTTGCCCAGGCTGGAGTGCAGTGATGCCATCTTGGCTCACTGCAACCTCTGCCTCCTGGGTTCAAGCAGTTCTCCTGCCCTAGCCTCCCAAGTAACTGGGATTACAGGTTCACACTGCCACACCCAGCTACTTTTTTTGTGTGTATTTTAGTAGAGATGGGGTTTCACTGTGTTGCCCAGGCTGGTCTCAAACTCCTGAGCTCAGGCAATCTACCCTCCTTGGCCTCCCAAAATGCTAGGATTACAGGCGTGAGCCACCACACCAGGCCAAAATTTCTTTTATCATCCCCACACAAACTATAGAACTCAAAACCCTGTTCTGTCTTGCCTCTTAATCATGTGTTGTTCTGCTGGGACCCCTGGGTTGGAAATATTTGCCCATCACCATATCTAGATCTGGCATATCCGGGTCCTATACTGATCAGTTTGGAGGAAAGTCGGTGTGGGGGATTGTAATTCCCACCCCTTCCTGGGATGGTCTGGGCCTCATTCCTTTGCTCTTTACATCCTTAGATCCACTGTGCCCCTGTGTATCTCTTGTTCTTGGGGCTGAAATCACAGCCCTTAAGCACATCACAAAGACGTCAAAATGCACAGGAGTATAAATTGTGTCAAATGAGCACGTGGTTCTGGAACTGGTCCATTTTGTACATCACCTCATTTCTTTGCTTTGTGGGCCTGCAGGGCTTTGGAAGTAAATTGGTGCTACAGCAACTTCCACTTAATTTGCTCAGTGGTTAAATTGATCTATCTCTTTTATTTGATCGGATCTCCAGGAACCGAATCATTTGCATTGATTTATTGATTGGTGCTATGTTTTCACCATTAGTTTTGATCACTTTCAGCTGTTAATATTGGATAATTCAATCAGGATTGATTGGCCTTACCATTGAAGGCAGAAAGTTAATCACGTAGGACACAAACAGGACATGGCTAAGCTAACCTCAGTTTGTTATTCTCCTCTTTCTCCCTTCCAAATCCCCCCCCCACCCAATCATCTATGCGGTAGCAAAAAGATTAGAGTTTTTGTTAAGCAAAGGAGGGAGGTTGCAGTTGTATAGCATTCATAATGCGTCTAAAGGTAAGATAGTTTTATTTGGCTTTTTAATAAAATTAATCTAAAAATTAAGCAAGCATACAGAAAGATAAGCACGATTATCACAATGAACTCATTTGGACTAAATGAGTAAATGCATTTTCAATTACCCATTTTGTACCAATAAATGCCTAATCTGTGTGTGCATGCTTGGAGGCACAACCTGGGCTCACCTTTTTCTAAATTTGGCCCTTCCTGTTTCACCATGTGTCCTGGTAGTCAAATTTTGAAGAATCAAGTGGTTAATGTGACTGAAGTAAGGGCAACAGAGGTAATTGCAATAAGCTAAAACCACTTTATTTGCATTTGAATTGTTTCTACAGCACCCCAGCTCAGTTTTTAAAAATTCTCCATCCATTAATTTCTTGATGTTCATATTGATGGCTGGTTTTTGCTATTAAAAGAGGGAGCACCACCTCTTCATTCTAGGACTCGTTCCCTCCTCAAACAGCCCTGTTGTTAGCGAGCTGCCATTACATTATTTTTTTGTCTGGCCCAGAGTTGACGACAGATGGCCATCTCCAAACTGCCATCAGTGCGGCTTTATGGAGCATCCAGCCAGGGTGTACTGAAGAGCACTGTGGCCAGTTCTGCAGCCCCCTCCCTCCCACCCCCTGGAAATGTTCATCACCTCTGCCACATTCTGCTTTGGCTGGGCTCTGCTGGCCCTGCCATCTTCCATGTCGCCAAGACAGCCTGCTGCCGTAGCACCGGAAGATCTGCCTCCATTAGGAAGGACAGACTGCATGTGACTGTCTCATAAAGACAGAGCTCTGTCTCAGCGTCTTTGTAGTTGGATCCTTTGGAGAGATCCGGAAATCCAAATTTCCAAAACATTCTGCAATCTAGAGAGGCACATGGAATTGCCACATGTTTCTATTTTAGATGTTTGCACCACACATGGATCAGTTTCCTCACATTAGTAGAGACAAAGTGGCAAAAATAGACCCTTTATGTTTACAGACTTTCCTCTAACAATTGGGAAATGCCACTTCCATATCCAGCTGTTGTGACAATCAGGGTAAGAAAGATAGTAATTATGGGCTTCCACTATAAATCCCCTGAAATGAGCAAAGAATCCATTCCAGCGTCTTCCTGATCCATCAATGTGGCGATCCCTCGGACAGCCGGGTGAAATGAGCTGCTGCTGTGCATTTGGAGAAAGATTGATAGGCTGCTCTTGATCGAGTTTGCTAAGGCCAGGCAGCTTCAGAGCCAAACGTGTATTTTAAGAGGAATTCACATTTGTATCCTTTATTGTTATATTTGCAGCCAATCTACAGCTTGGAACAGGCTCTGCCCTGCAGCTATGGAGTAAGTTTCCCTTATTGGAGAGAGAGTAGTGTTCTGTAAAAGCCGGAGATGTGGCGGCGAGATGAATAGTGCTTAAAAGCTGTGCTTGCGGTGCTGTCATTTAGAACAGCAACTCCGAGGCTTTAAACGGGAGTGAAAGGCAGGGTAAACGAGTCCTTTAATAGTGGTGAAATTTTAAACTGCCTAAAATAACAGGTCTCCTTCATTGATAACTTCATTGAATGAGTGAGTGGAAACTAACTGGCCAGGAACTGCTTTCCCATAGGAGGGCCAAGTTTGCAAAAGTGGAGCTTTTTCCTTGGGCCCCTCCATGTCTGGGAGGGCAGCTTCTTTTCTGTGTGATCCCTGCCCCTGCATTGATAGCAGCTCCTGGCTGGCAGAAGACCATCCTTCATTGGAAACCCAAAGCGCTCCTAAAAGATTTCCTTTTTCACTTTGCCAAAACTTAATTTTATAATTGTCTGACTTACACCACTGGGCACATCTGCTAAGCTTGTGTGCCTTCTAGACATATAAAAGGCTACTGTGATACCATTAAATATCAGCAGTGTGCTTTGCTGTGCTTGGAGTTTATAAGGGTGAAAGGTGATTGTGCAGGAAAATGGAACAGTATATTTGCTGTGAGACAGACACCAAGGCTTCACTCCCATACTCAGTTATAATTCATGACAGTACTGGTGGGAAGCCCTTATCCCTCTGTGGAGTTAATACATCTCCACGGAAGCCTGCTGAGAGCACCCTGCGTCCCCCCCCCACCATCTGTGCGCTCACTTCCTAGCTCTCTCCTCTCTTTCACTCTCTCTGTTACTTTTTCCTGAGATCTCTTGGTGTTAGTATTGTCAGACTGCTACTGAATTGTAAAGGTGATTCTCCAAAGCAGAATTGTCGTTTAACTAGGGGAAGAGCTGGGGAGAATGCCCTACAGCATTGTTCATTGTCTCATTTAGAAAATGTCGATTAAAAATTAGAGAAGCAGCAATGCCTTAAACCCATCACTGACTCAGAGCCGAGGCTGTGCTGCTAATCATCAATTAGTAAGAGGTACCCACGGCCTGAGTGTGGATGGAGGCCAGGGACACAAAACAAGGTGTGCATCGCAACCCAAACTAACCCTGTGCTGAACCTGAGTTTAGTGTCCTGGAAGTCAAACTTGAGTGAGACCAAGGTCCGGAGAGCTGCTTGCCCACTCTGTCCATTGGCCTGGGCCAGCCAGTGGCATGAGTGCCAATCCAGACCCCACATGCTGGCCCCATCTGCCATGCGATGCCACCTACTCTGAGGACCAGAGCTAATTGCCTTGGAGCTACCCAAGTCTCAGTTCAAAATGATCAAACCCCTGGGTTGTTCAGAACTTCACTTAAAAGAGCAGTGGTGATTTGTGTGATGCAAGCTACAGTCTAAAGTGAAAGAAGCCAAGATGGCCACATTGTTGCAGCCCAGAGCTGGCAGAGGGTCACAGAAATAGGTGGTTTGTTCCCACTCTGTCCTATCCCCTTGTGTTCTCTCCCGCCTCCCCCGCCCTCTGCCCTCCCACTTTCTGCTGGGAGCCCAGAAGGTGATGGGACATGCGGAGGGCGTGTGCTGAAACAAAGGATGAAACTGCACCTTGTTCATAGCCGACCCAAGATTAATTTGCAACGTTTCATAGTATGTGTTCTTGCCATACTCCATTGTTAGTACTCCTTTTAAAAGGTAAATCAAATCCGGGTCTGAAATACCAGTGTATGCATTTAACAGATGTGATGCCATAGGGGCCCTACTGTGTTATAAGCTGCAGAAATCGCCTTTTTATGCCTTAGACTCCACTTATTCCAAAGAGGCTTTAGAACTGCAGCGGAGGGGTGAGAGGTCATGCATTAAGACAGCGGCACCCACGCGTAATTCCGCCTCGCGTGTAATTGGCTCACGGTCTCAATCTGATGTTTGGGTGGCATTAGTCACATCGTTTCGTTCATCCTCCAAAGGAAAAGTAGGGCAAGAATGGCTGTGCTCACTGTCCAGGTTTTCTTGGGTGAAAGATCACTTTGAGATGACACAGCTGAGTAGTCAGCCTGAAATCCTGGTTGGTATTTTATTAATTTTGCACCAAGATAAATCCTGAAATTCTGACAAACTCCATGACAGGTGAAATTCCTTCTTGCAGAATCTGCGCAGCAAGAGGCTGCTCATTTCGTTCTGTTCCGAGGCAGGCAACAGGAGGGCAGCTTTATAATCAGCCCTCAAAGGACCCCCAGCCGCCCCAGAGTCTCGGGCTGATTGAATAACTCCTGGGCCTCTTCCCCTAGGCCTCCATCAGCGGGGGTCCTGTGGAAAGCAATCTCCCGCAGACTGGCACTGAAGTGAGCTTTAAACCACCATTTTCTGCTCTCCAGAGGAGCCCGGAGTACTAAAAGATAGATGGACTGCAGATATTTTATGAGAAACTGTCAGAAGAAGAGCAGAGTAAATGTTTTTTTTTCTTCTTCTTCTTTGAGTCACACACTACATCACTGTTGAATTTCTCCCAGAATCTTTTACATTTCAAGTGAGAAATTAATTGGTTGCTAACCTTTAATTCCCCCCTCCCTCTTCTTCGTTGTCTTCCTCCTTTTTTTTTTCTTAAATATTCACACAGAGGCCCTCTGCTTAACCACAGTTGCAGAAAATCAGTACCATTTGCAATGAAATATTTATAATGACAGAATGAAAAATTGGATTCATTTTCTGGACTGTAGCCGAACAGTCTGCAACTTTGGTGCGGCATTGTTTAGCATCGCTCATTCCTCCCTTTCATTGGCATCGTTTTCGGAAACATACCGCACCGGACTCTCACCTATGCTTTGGAGGGATGCCTACCAAAACACAGAGCCTGTTTTTAGTCTTAAAAAAAAAAATAGAGGAGAAAGGCACATGTTTGTGTTGTGCTGCTATGTGGGGGGCACGCGGATGTGGCCTATAAAAAGGTAGAGAGGACGTGAACTCTGTCAAAAGGAAGGGCGTGCTTGCTCTGTAGGGAAGAGATGGGAGAAGTTTATAAGGAATACAGAAGACAGTCTGGCCTGGACTTCGTAGCAGAGCACAAATAGCAATCAGCGTGCGATCGTATCTTGGGGCAGATTTATAAGGGGAAGGGGAAGGCAGAACGGAGGTGTGTAAATACACGTTGAATATCATAGCGCACTTTCTTTCTTCCCCTCAGTGTTTGCTGTGTAGGCTTTCCTTGCCATGTGACCCATGTATTCAGAGCTGCCTCCTAACCCGGGCTGATTATTGCATTTTTTAAGAGATAAGAGGTGAAAGGATTTTGCTAGGACAGCCCACTGTTGTACTTTAAACAATTATGCCTCACAAGTGCGAGAGCCACAACAATACACTGACTCTTATTACAGGGCTGGTTGGATTTGTAGCAGGTTTCCTGGGCAGTACCTTTGGGTCTAGCAAATAAGTTTGTACTCACTACTCCGCAGACAGGCCCAAAGAGCCTGCCTGTTTCGTCGCCCTCCATTGGAATACAACAAGGGATTTTACCCTATGAGAGGGCCATCCCAGGCCTCTGTGTTAACTTTTTTTTGTCCTTTCTTGGAACACTGGGTTTAATTCGTTTTAGTGTTGTTTTATGTTTATGGTTTTTCAAAAGTGAAAATAGTTCTAAGTAGATTCAAGCATCAATACAAATAGCCTCAAATTCCAATGTTGGAGGTTTTCTTCACTGAATTTGCATCATGCATTGCCAACTCCACAAGATCAATAATCCATATTTTATTATATAATAAAGGCTACCCGTAAGTGAATTGGCTCATTCATCCCATCTGATTAGCCCTATTGTATTCATGGAGAGAAAAAAGAACACAAACTTACCCTCACCAATGTATTGCATCATTTGGATATAAAAAGCTTCCAGCACTATTAAACAATTGCATAAGGATAAGAGATAACTCATTTCAATATTTGTTTACCCTAAGAAGAATATGACTCCTATCATCCTGCGGTTTTTGGTGACAACTTCAAGTTTCACATCCACTACATGGAACTGGTCTCCGGTCAGCCTGGTCTGAGCACCCTTTAACAAGTCTTTCTTCCAACCAACAGCAAGAATCCCACTCCAAAATTCTGAAAAACAACTGGGATAAACAGTCTTTTTCTTTTATAACCCTTGGAGAGATTCACCTTTTACTTACCCTAAGGCCGTTTCCTCTTATTCATCCACGGATTACCATTTTCAAGGTTTCTGAACGCTCACTGTATTCTCTGAAGCAAAATCTTAGCACAGGTTTGTGCTCACTAAGGTGATGAGAAACTGAGCAGGAAAGGAGTGGTTCATTACTGGGATCTCTCAAGATCATCATGCTTAGTTTAACTTGCGGGTGACACATACTTTCTCAGAGGCTTGGAGTTTTTATACAGGCTTCCAGATTGTCTTTTCATGGCATTCCAAAAAAAATGATTTTGAAAAATATGCTGACAGTTCAGCATGAAATGATGTGTGTTCTGACACACACTGCATTGTAGCTTAGGAATCTAGCCTGAAGTAATTTTTCTGTAGCGTTTCTGTGACTCTGATTAAGGGGAGAAAAAGAAGTTTCCTTTAAAGCGTATGTTTTAGGATGTGACAATAACTTTTCTCCTGCGCAGTGCATGGATTCAGTAGACTGTTTCCACTTAACCCTTATTATTGTTTTCTTTCTTGAGTGCCAGGGTTAAGGGGAAGAAATTTTTTCTTCCATTAGTTTTTCAACAACTTAGGTGAGTCTGAAATATATACCCAAGTAAATGGGAACTGTAATAGTGGTGTGTTCAGAATCAATCTCCTCTGCAGACCAGGCAAGGAACATTGAATAGCGTTCATTTATGTACTGCCAGATGTATTTCTGCATGTGACTGGGCTGGCCAAACCGCTTGGAACGCTTTTCAGTGTTATTAAGCAGACTCACAGGAGCAACAGGACTCGTGACAGAAGTAAAGAGCCCGGTGGCAGGAGTCCTTGGTGAAGGAAAGTTGCACGGAAAGGGAAGCACCACAATGCAGACTCTATTTTAGTATCTGAGCTAACAACTCTCTGGGAATATTTCTCTTCCTCTTGTCCAGCCCCTGTGTGTTGTGGCTGGTTTGCATTTGTGTTTGAAGTGCCAGGCGGTTTAATGAAGTTATTCTTTTATAAATTTTGCAACACTGAAGCAAGCATGAGGGCTTTAAATTAGAATAAGTGCCACTTCTGTGTGGCAGGTTCCTTTGAGGACTGATTAGAATGAGGCCTCCCGTTGCCTGGCCCTTTATGCATGGCAGTGTTGCTGTGTGTTCTTGTTTACGGCTCACCTTTGAATTTGCATGAGTTTGCACCATGCCTGCCGCCTGGCCTTCTGTTAGTCAGGACTGTCTTTCTTTCAGGATCATGTTAAATAATACTTCACTTTAAAGAGATTTTTTAAATTATATTGCTTTATTGTAATGAATTAAAATTAACTTGGAGTAGCAAATTATTTAAGGATGTGAGGGTTATAGATTACTCTCACCATAGCTACAGCACATCTCTGTGTGGAGGAATTAAAGGGTTCTCTTTCCAGTAGCTCTGTGCACCATAAGGGGTGAGGAAACTGTCCCACAGAGACCTAGAAGTAAAGCCAGAAAAGGTGCCCAGAAAGTGAGAGGAGAATGGGAACTTCACGTTGTGAGTTTCTGAAGCAAATAGAAGCTCTTCTTGGCAGGGCGGAGAGTGGGGGCAGCTCTGCAATTTTAAGACCTTAAAAGGTATAAGACAATGGGAAATCATGGACAAGAAAGAATAAAAACATATCTTAAGAACAGGTTTAATAGAGAATGGGAAATGCACTCAACCATTCCTGACTTCTTTGTGCCTGTATGAACTTGCTAATAAACCAGGATGATTTTAGGGAGTGGGGAGGGATCGTTAAAGAAAGAGACCTGAAACTTTCGACAATGCACAGTAACATACAGGGAAAAGGGAAAGAAAAGCAAGCACACAGGCAAAATTTTTAAAAAGCACCAAATTTGAGTGTGAAATGTTTTCTCCTCTCTCCAAACTCGGATTTTTTATTTAAAGTGGGGGCAACCAAACAGAATTGGGCCCGTGGAATACTTGCATTTTTAAAGGACTTGCTTAGAACTTAAAACAAGAGTTACTTGGGGCTCGTTCTAATTGCATTCTCCATGCAGGAATAAGTCCCCGGAGAGACAGAAAGATCAAAGGCAAACACCAGGAATTTTACCTGTAGAAGCAATGCATCTATGTAACTCTTTTTATTGCCCTGCACAACACTCACTTGTTTAGGCATGGAAATGGACACACGCACATGCGTATTCCCGCGCGCGTGCACACACGCACACACACGCGTACACGCGCACACACACGCGTGCACACACGCACACACACGCGTACATGCGCACACACACGCGTGCACACACGCACACGCGTACACGCGCACACACGCGTACACGCGCACACACACGCGCGCACACACGCGTACACGCGCACATACGCATGCATACACACAAGAATTCAGGAGGTGACTCATACTTAACATAGTTTATCTAAATTAATACATTGTCCTTTCACAGTTTTATTTTTATATATCTTTACTAAAACATATGCCATACTAGACAAGCTTTTTTTTTCTTTTCTTTTCTTTTCTTTTTTTTTTTTTTTTTTTTTTGGCTTATGGTGGGGAAAGATGTTTTTCTGTTATTCTTAATGATTTGTAACATGTTTGACTTACTCTTAATGTGAGTTTACCTCCTAGGGAGTGTGGCAGTGTTTTTAATAAAAGAAATAATACACTACAAGACTACAAGGAAGTGGCATTTCTTTTGCTTTTTGCCCAAGTTCAATAAACTATTTTTCATAATTATTGGAATTTGGTTGAAGGGAATCTGTGTCCCTATCAAGTGGAAAAGCAGAAAGAGTCTTGGCTCCCTCCTTCTTCCTACAAAGGTTACCCTTTGAATATAAATTACAACACCCTGTGCTTCTCCCATTCTAATCAGATGACCTTTTGAATCTGGTGGACCAGAGTTTAAATCCTAAGCCTGCCAGTCAGTTTTTAAATCAATGCCCTGCTCCACCATCTTTCAGTGTATAACTAAATTTCAATGGATTTCAAACACGGAAGTGAAGTAAATGATGCCAGTGGAATCTTGCAGCTGACTGCAAAACAGCCAAACTTAACTCTGAGATCTTGGCTAAGTGATATGATTATAGTTAATTTCGCTAACTAAATTTTCTTCAAAAACCTTCAGGGCTTCAAAATCTAAGAGGAAAGGGAGGAGTTAGAATTTTGTAATGTTTGTAAGAGGCCATTTCTGAGCAATTATCAATTTAAGCTTCCATTATTTGCCGCTAATTACTACACAAGGCTGTTAAATATTTAGCAGAAGTTTGTTTAATTGCATTTGACTGGGAAGGGGATGCTTGATAGCTTCAGCAGCAAGAGTTGGTTGTGTGCACCGAGAGCTGGCAGAGAGGAAATTTGTATTCGCCCAGGATGAACACATTACAGTGTCAGACAAGCCTCCTTTTTTCTTCCTCCCAAAGATTTATTTATCTTTAAGGTATCTAAAATTAGAGCACGAAGAAGGGGCACTACTCACGGATGTAAAATTGGAAGGAGGTCATTCTTAACCTTGTTTACAGATGTTCTAGTTTAGAAAGCGCCAGTGTGATAAATTAAACATTACAGGGGAAAAAAATGAAAGCTTAGCAACAACTGGCACATGGACACATCTGTCTGTGAAGCACTGACTTAATCCCTGAATATCTTATTAGGCAGTATTGCCCATCAAAGCCTTCTGTCCCACAATACGCTGGAATCCTGCAATTCCAGAATCTTGAGTGAAATCTTTCCACTCTCCCTCTCACTGGCTTTGTATAGTTTGATTTAAATTTTCTGCTGGCTTCTTGCATGGAAACAGACAGCTCAATTCATTGTTTTCTTTTAAAAATAAACATTGTACTCTTTAATATATTTCCCAGTGGCCATTTTGCTCTTTTTAGCCTGTTCTTCCCATTCGGCACCGTTTTCCCCCACTCTCGGTGTAGTAGATAGTGCACGCTATTGTCAGTCCCAGAGAGGGACATTTTCAAGCTTGTCGGGTATGCATAACAGATAGGGGTCAGCTTGCAACGAAAATTTTACTACTGTTTTTAAGTTCTTAATGGAAAATGGGATTGTCACAATGTTAACATTTCCCATGTGTGATGTCACAGTAGAATTTGTCCTTTGGAAGCTGGTGGACTGACGGGCTTGTTTTATATCTCCAAAATGTTTAATTGTCGAAATACTAGGAATTGTTCTGTTAGCTGCTGGGACTTTGCATTATTTAAATAATTAGTCTTTGCTCAGGCTTCTGAAGACTCACATTAGACTAAGGCTAAGCTAGGTATTCTTGGTACATGGTAACCGCCATGGGCTTTTCCAGCTTAGCTTGATATGGCAGAAAATAGCAAAATGTGGCTAAAATAGCTTTTTTGAACTGACTCCCCACCTCGCTGCACAGCTGGACATATCTGCAGCTCCACCAGATGCTTCAGCTTCTATGCAGTTCCTGCCCTCTGTCCCCTGGCCTCTCAGCTTTGCTGCTGCTCTTCCCTCTACTTCGGGAGCCATTCTCTCCCTTTTTACCTCTGCCTCCTCATCTCTCTTGCACCAGGCAGATGTGACTACTCCAAGAACAGAGCTTCTCACATAAGGTGAAGGGCCCTTCCTCTGTCCTAGAGCACCCTGTCTCTCCAGGTAGAAGGTTTGGGCTGTAGCAATGAGTGTCCTTTATCTGGACAGCTGGCCCAGCCGTAGGACTAACTCTAAGACCTTGAGCGTTGGCTTCAACCCTCTGGGACTTAATTTTCTCTTCTATAAAATAAGATACTGGACCAGATGCTGCTAGGTACCACCCCCAACCCCCCAGCTCTGAAACCAATTTTTTCTTTCTCTGCAGCATTACTTACAGGTGTAGTTGATTCACCTGCCATTGAGTCTAGACCAACAAGTTGAGGATGATGGCTCTGTAGTTCTTTCAAAGTAGATAGTTGTTTCCATTCCCCAAACACTGATTTCCTGAGTCTAATATTTGGGTCCCTTTAAACATTATTAGATTGTAAATATCCCTAAAGCAGCATTGATTGATTGCCACTAAAACGTACCATCTTTGTTCATCGATGGTACATGGATGGTCTTGATAAGTCACTAAAAGAATGAACACTTCTGGAAATACTTGGTTCTTCACTTAAACAGTGCCATTTATTATGTATCTCAAAGAATTCTTTCTACAGTTCCTGTACACTTGCCCACGTTCACCCCTTGACTACATTTTACTGCAGTACAGTATATATTTACTGCAGTACAGTCTCATGTGGTATGTATGTGTCCCTTTGCAATTCTCATTTTCAGGTGGGGAAGATACCATCTTAGAATGAAGACCAAGTAGCATACTCAAGCATGGTATAGCAAGCTCAATGTGTTTTCAATACAAAGTCAATTCAAAACAATTATATGTCTTCCTTATAACCACCTGTTCCTGTATCTGACCTCTAATTTAAACCTGTCAATAACAAGACAGGTCATTAACAAGACCTCCTCGTTACAGCTATTTAACACACCTCATAGATCACCATTTCTTCTTCCCCTTTAGACCAGTTCTTCCCTGCAGATTCTTCAGATCCCTTTAATGCAGAACTCTCCTTGTCTCCCAGCTTTCATTTATTCATGCTCAAATGTGTTTCAAACAGTATAAGCCAGTGTTCCTCAATATCTCCGTGGTGGGAGAGATGCTTCCCACCAAGAGATATGTGGCAGTGTCAGGGGACATTTCTGTTTGTCACAACTGGGAAGATGCCACTAGCATGTTGGCGATAGTGACCAAGGATGCTGCTAAACATCCTACAATGTCCAGGACAACCCCCTTGAACAAAAAGAATTGCCCAGCTCCAAATGTCAGTAGTGCTGAGGCTGGGAAACCCTGCTTGTGTAAGGCAGGCCCCACTGGCTTTCTGAAATCTATTTTCAGGCTTCTTTCTGGAACCAAGCGGGTGAATGGGATGTGTTTTATATAATGACTGAGAAATGGTGTACTGGATGGTCTTCTAGGTTGCTTTGAATGAGATGGATGAACTTTATACTATAGTTACATGGTCTAGTGTTTGGAACATAAACTGATCAACATGCCAGTGTCCTCATCCATCAGGATTATCTCGGATCACCCTTTTTCTGGACATAGTTAGCACAAATGTCCAGAGAACAACAACAAAAATGTCCTTCAGTGAGGTTTATTAGAATGTGAAATTGTTTCCTATGGGAGATATGATAGAAACTCATTGCCAGAATCATTCTAAACTGGCCTAGTGTGTAAACTTTACCAAACAATTATGTTCCTACAAGGGGACAAACGAAATGCCCTAATAGTCCTTTTCCTTCTTTAATATCTTGTATTCTTCTGATCGCTTCTGATGATGCCATTTCACCTTTTGCTTTAATATAGCTTAGTGTCATCCAGAAAATGCTTTGAGATGTCACACCAAGCCCATGTGAACTGTTAAATGTCAAAAGAAAATGCATCAGTGTCTCTGTAAGTTCATGGTGATGACATTACCATATGAAAAAATAAAAAGGGAAATTCTGTCCGTGCAAACATGATCATAAATGCAACATTCCTGGCATTCAGGAGAGGGGCAAAAGCATATCACGACAGTTTGGAAATGCCATTGTTATGTCATAAGAAAAGAGTAGAACTTCATTCTAGCGGATTCTACAAATGTAAAGATTATAAGTCAACTTCCCTGGCTACGAAAAATCCACTGTGCATATGTCTTTTTGATTCTCATAGCACTTAGGGAAAATATTGTTGTATATTTGTCCTTTAAAAAATATTCATTGAACTGTGACATAGCTCACAAAAATGCAATGTCCACAGATATGGTCCTGCTGTTTACCTGGTAAGGTCCGTAAAAACACAATTACTCCAGATTTCTCCAGCCAGGAATTATACAGTTGTGGGCAGTAGAAACTTTGGGGTGGGCAAAGTGGGGTACTGGAGGGTGATTTTGGTCTTCAGTGTAGTTTTTAGAACATTCCTAATGGTACTCCCAGAGCCGTAGCAATTTACTTTTCATCAGTTTAAAATTATGAGTACTTTTGTAATTGTGTGGACTTTGAAAATGTTAATTTATTAACATTCACATCCTGTTAACCTTATTAAGATGCTTAAAGGTCATCTTTTGCCATTGTGACTATTTTTTCTCTTAATGTTCAGGAGAAATAACCCAGGATCCTGTCATCATTAGCTGTATACACTTTTAAAACTATTTTCCTAGCGTAAGAAGTTGGGAATGAAAAAGAGAGAGGGTGGAAATGTAAAAATCTTGATTAGAAAGTATAATTTAATAGAACATGTATTGAACCAAATGTATTGATTGATGTAGAAGATATAGTACTTATATTGATTCAAACCAGAGATTTAGTACTAAAAGCTCTAAGCCAAAAAGCTGTTGCAGATTGCTACAAAAGTCAGTTTAATGCTGTCCTTGAGAATGCTTTCACAAAGAAATTCTTCTAATGTTTGAGGACTAGGTAGAATGCGGTATATGTCAGTCTGATCCCGGAGGGTTTTATTTTGTACTCTAATAGCTGTTACGAGCCTACATTATATCCAAGGAGTAATTTTCCTTAGGGGTGCCCGGCTCGCTTTGTGTCAATATTCTAGCATTTTAAGTCACGTACAGTATATGCTTCTGGGAACGGGGAAGGAGCCAGCCAGACTCATAATGGTCTGCATTCATTAATAAAGGCAGAAGCTTGTGTCCCTCCATTGCCCACTACAGGGATGCCTCTTTGGCCTTCAGGGACCCGTACAGACACATTTAAAGAAAGCTTTATTTTGAGTGGGCAGGAGATGAAATGTAGGACTTGCAGGCATTTCCTAAGTCAGCTATATGCCCAAGCACAGGGGTGACCTTAATGGGTCAAAGAAGAATGCAGGTCAAAAGACTTATTATCCAGCCTGTTGGAAACCAATTGCTTTTGTTTAAAAAAAAAAAAAAAATGAAAAAAAGCAATAGTGCTTAAAAGTGGACTGTAATGTAGAATTCTGTTTGCAGCCTGTAACTGCATGGCTCTATGTGAACTGGAATATACTTCCAGAAAAATAAGAGCATACTGATTATCCTCAGTGTTTACAGATAAAGGTCCAACCCAAGTGATAAAAGGAAGGGTAATATAATTAGTTAATCAGTGATGATTGATTACGGATGTTTGTGTTCTTCAACTAAAGAAAAAACAATGCGCTGCCATGGTGCTATCACCATCTGTTGAAAGAAACAGCCACATTTAATCTTTATATTTCTTTATTTCTTCCCGCCTTGCATTGTTTCTGAGCCACAATTGCCTACTATTTCATCTAGTTAGAAAACATCTCATTTAAATTGAATACAACTGCAGTTTAAATTCGGGTTTCTAATGGCATAGTGAATTAGGGGAAAGCTTGCTATTATTATTTTTTTTTTCATTCCTTTTTAAAATAGCATTGCTGGCTCTTTTACTTAGTTTTAAAAGCTTGTCAGAATTTGTTTGAAACAAAAGGCTATAAATAAACAAGTCATGGTAAAAATGATTAACATCTTTGAATCAACAGATTTCACAAAACTTCCATTCAAATGCCGTTTTTGTTTTTATGACCATTGATACGTAACATTTTGTCGATGCCAACAGAGTGTTACAAAGCACAGACGAGACATGGTCTCTGCCAAAGAATTAGAAAAGTGAAGGCAATCTCCGGGCATAAGTTTTGGGGTTGGGAATTTAATTTTTCAGCCCTGGGAAGATAGGTTCCCCCTGGCTTTCCTCCAAAGCTGAATTTCATCATTGATATAGGTGCAAAAATTCAAATTTACATCAAGATTGCAGGAAAATGGAATGTCTTTAGCCAAGGTGAACAGTTTCAAAGGATCATGGATTTTTTTTTTTACTTAAAAATATTTTTGTTGGATTGCATTTTAAATAGGATTAAACTGTTTGACCAGTAAATGTGGTCAGCTCTCAGAAAAAAAGGAGGCTGAATTAATCATTTGTTAGAGTGCCAAGCCCAAAATGAGAATTCCAGTCTTGTAAAATGAAAGGCATCTCATATTTAAAAAGAAATACATAGTGCTAGAAGGGAATTTTTAAGGCCCTCATCTGTTTTTTAGCTTTCTAAGTTTAATTTCACATTTATAGAGAAAAAAAAATACATACAGCGCACTCCTTCCAAATGGGGCCCTTTCCAGTAAAGAAAGTGGTTTTGAAACCTCGCTAGGAAGGTGTCATACCTAGATGGATCTTCTTTTAAGCTTTAAGGTATGTTGTGGATTTGATTTTTTTTTTAACACAAACCCCCCTCGTGTAAAACAACTGTTCATAACTGGGATTAATGGTTTGCAATTTTCAGTTACTTAGACATGGGGTCTCCAGGAGATGGCTTTTTGCAGAGTACAATATGGCTCTCTGTGGGATTACAGAAGTTTTCTTCTCTTCCTACTTCCTTTTCTGTGTTCACCCCCCGCCTCCACCGATGCACCGATGTTGCACTGATGTTCTTCTCGATTATGTAAAACACTTTCCCTTCATTGGAACAGATATTTTTTCTCATAACCCGTCATTGCATTAAAGTACTTTAGGGACTGTGAATTGCTGTGTAAAATTGGTGAGATTACCCACTGCTTTGTTCTAGTGTAGTGGTTTCCTCTGGACCTAAAGAGCTGAAAACTCTTGCACAGAGAGAAGGCTGCTTGTGGATGGCCTGGCAGCATTTTTCTGCTTTCTGCTCATATGCATTTGTGTCCTTGCTGTCTCAGGACTGGTTCTGTGGTGTGGCAAGTAGCCAGGGGGAGAGCAAAGTGGGCCTCAGAGCGTACCCTCTCTTTGCTTGGCGCTTCTGCTGTCTACTTTTTAATCCTTCCCTCTTGCCTCTTGTCTCCCTTTCTGAAGAAATAGTGTCTATGAGCATCAGAAAACACAAAAAACACTGAGTGCTCCCATGAAGCAACTTCTTGTTTTTCTACTCAGAGAATCTTTAGTCAAGTCCAGAGACTAGGACTTCGCATCTGTTCTCCCCAACACCTAAAAGCCAGTCGAATAAACTGTGGCTCAGATATTCCATTCCTTCCCCCAGAAAATGAAATGAGGCCATTTGTATTTCCAGTGGACTTGAAATACTGCATGGGGGAGGAGAGCAGACACATCCCCTAGATCCTCAAAGGTGGCAAAGGCAAGCCCTTGAGGATGGAGCAGAATCTCGTGGTGGGGTTGTTTCCAATACAAATATATCCATTGCCCAAGAACCTCTAGGAACATGCTGCCTTCCACCATGAGAGTCACTGCCAGTGGTGGACAGCCAGGCCTGGGGAGACCCTGCCATAGCTCTCTGTTGGGCTGGAGCGAAAAAGGGGAAACCAAAGAAAATGAGAATAAGAGACCTCCGTGGTCTGCAGGCATCTCCAAACCAAGAGGACTTCCTGCCCTTACATTTCTCACGCCAGATTTCTTATGTTGATATTGCTTACACTGGGTTGCTTTATTTTTGAATTTCACAAGCCATACCCTTATCCTTCTCACAAATGATCTGTATTCCTCTCTCTTATATACGAACCATAACTCCTTTATGAAACAACTTCAGTCTGTTGCAGTAAGTGATGTATGTGTATTTGTTCATGTTCCTTGCACCTCTGAAGACACCTGTATGGCTTTGGTTGAGGATGAAAGCATACAACACACAACCATTGCCAACTGTTACGGGCAGTTTGTTTTGGGTTCTCGTTTTGTAGCATCTTGGTATGAGTACATATAAAACCACCAGGAAAATTGCACTGTGTACTCTTTCACTAACCCCTAGAATCCAATCACATGTGGATCGTCCATCATAAGCACTTAAACATTTGAAAGTAATGTTATTAAACTGATTTTTTTTTACTTTGATTTTGGTAAGAAGAGAAAAACACCCGTCTTTCTGTTAGAGTCCTTTCATTTAGGCAAATACAGGTTGAGTATTCCTTTTTTAAAATGCTTGGGACCAGAAGTGTTTTCGATTTCAGATTTTGGCATATTTGCATATATATAATGAGATGTCTTGGGGATGCAACCCAAGTCTAAACACAAAATTCATTTATATTTCTCGTATACCTTATACACATAGCCCAAAGGTCATTTTACACAGTATTTTCGATAATTTTGTGCATGAAACAAAGTTTGAGTAGACTGAACCATCAGAAAGCAAAGGTGTCACTAGCTTAGTCACCTATATGTCATCATGTCGGTGCTCAAAAGTTTCCGATTTTGGAGTATTTGGATTTTGGATGTTCCCATTTGGAGATGCTCAATCTGTATTATATCTTCTTGTACTTATTTGGTCATTATTTTTGGACTTTCTAAAACTAAAAAACCTTTCTATAAACTTGACTCTGAGATAGCAAAAGGTATAAGAAGGCTTAGACGTGGTGTATTTTGAGTAATCAAACTTTTATTGTTTATAACCTTTCTGAACAGAATCATGTTGATTTTTAAGAAAAATAGCATAGTTTTTTGGTCTCATTAGTACTTTTATTACCCTTTCTCTCTACATCTTGGTGACAAGTACTTTGCAGAAGTGTTAAAAGTCAATATACCGATAAAGGAGCTGGCATAAAAACAATTTGCTACTTCCTGTATTCACTTTGAGGCCGAGACTATTAAGATATGTTTTAAATAAGGGAGAGTGAAATATTGTTCTCCATCATGATTTGTCATCCATCTTTTTCAAAAATGAGCTAAATTTAAAATGGAACAAGGAAGACCTAGGTCCTCTTCACAAGGCTCCCAGCTCTCCCACTTCTCCACCTAGCCCCAGTTGGTTCTCAGCTGAACCTCTGATCATTCAGCCTGTATTCAGGGAGCAGGCAGTTTGCTAGTTGCTGTAAAGGATGAAGAGATAACAGACATCTCTAAGATGAATCCCTCTGCTTAAAATACTCCAGTGGCTCCCTTAACCTACAAGACAGTCTGAGCTCTTTAGCAAGGTATAAAAGGACTGCTCATATTCTTGCCCCAAACCAGCTCCATCTTCACGTCTCATGAGTACTGTTGATTCAGAACGTTCTCCAGAAGAATTCAACCAATCTAAACAAGTTGCAGGTCTGCAAACATACCTTGCATATTCCTATTTCATTGCCCTGACCCATGTGGGTCCCTTGGCCTAGAGTGCCCTCCCTGTACTCTCTGCTCATGTTTCCAGCTGTCAGTGTGCTGGATCCACTGTGAACCCTTCCCCAATGGCTAGGCAGGTTTAGGTGTGGCCGTGACATTTCTGTGTTCTTTTCTAATAGACTGCTTGGCATCTTGCTTTACGCTTATGTGCCCACATGACCTTTAGACTGTGAGCACTTTGAAGGCATGAAGGCAAGGACCATGCCCTTCCTCTCCAGCAGCCCTTGCCTTGCCAGCCAGTCACTGAGATAGCCAAACCCTCTTTCCTGAGCACTGCAGCGCTATGGCATGTGCCAGGTGCTGATGTATGTTTCCAATAGATGCGTGTAGAGGAATGAATAAATGAACGAACATCAGAATTACCAGCATGGGTGAGAGCCAGGCCTACAAATAATCATGAGACAAGACCTAAGATGCATCCTATATAAGCAGTATAAAGTGCAGCAGGAAATCAGAGAAGGGAGAGATCAGTGTTAGATGGGGTGAGGATGAAAGTGGTGATATTTTGAGCTAGGCCCCAAGGCTGTAATAAGAAGGGATTAGGGTCAGGGGATACAGGTGAGTAGTGAGAGAATATGACTCCAGGAAAGTGCAGAGGAGGAGAGTGGAGATCAGGCCATCTCCAGGCTTATGCTCCAAGCATATATCCCGCAGATCTGTGACTATCCTCCAGGCCTGGTTCTGGAGCCTTCCCACCTGCCGTCCACCCTCAGGGCATGGCTGGTTGTCCTAAGTTGCCCGGCAATCCCAGTTACCCTCTCACAATTTGGAAGGAGGGTGTTCACTCAGAAAGGGGACACACTAGCATAAACGAGCGGAGACCACCAATATACAACGCAGGCTAGTCAGCTGAGCAAGAGCATCCAGGGACTGGGGAGACATGGCAGGCTACTATAATCTGCTCCTGAGACACGCTGTGACCACAGCCCGAAGCCCACCCTCGCGAGGGGCGCCTCTCCTGCTGTCCATCATCTGCCGGGTAACTCTGGCAGTTCATGCCCGTGTTCAGGCGCAGGTAGAGCCCCTGTTGTCACGATGTTACAGTCTCGGAGGGATTGGAACAGAGACATATGTAACCAATGGAAATCATGCACAGATACGTAAAACTGTTAAAACAGTGCTACCTGCTTCTTGAACACTGGATCCTATCTTAATAAGAAGAGATGATGGATGGTGAGAGGGTATTACAGAAAGACCTGGCAGAGGTGGAGAAAAGGCAAGGTGCCAGCCAGCTATCTCACATTAAGGAGGCTCCTGCCCTGGCCTCTCCTTCCAGGCCCTCACGGGTGGCAGCAGGTTCAGAAGATCTCGGTCTGGGTCTCTTTCTCCCTGGGGAAGGAGCATTAGATTTTTTTTTTTTTTTTTTTAGCATTAGAGGGCACGCATGAGCACTATTCATCAGAGGGCAGAAGCTCATTGTTCAAGTCATTATGAATTAATTACATGTATATATGCTTGGTCTGATGAAAATGAAATCACTGAAGTTTGTTTTCCCTCTCTCCTTTTTCTTTTTTTTTTTTTTTTTTTTTTTGTTATTTACAGAATCATACAATGACCCAACACAGCAGTTAGTGCAAGTACAGTCTCTCAAGGAGAATTGCTTTTGTGGCACAAAAAGGGAACATGTTTTACTCTTTGCACGAAACTTTCATTGTTAATGTATATTATTCAGAAACATTGTATTGTACCATAAAACTTGTATTATCAAAACTGTTGGATGTTCATGTGTTTGAACTTTTGCGCACCGGATAGACCCCTTGTATATAAAGTGTTGCACATGTATTATGTCGTCTGATACTAAAATGGTCTTATAAAGACAAGTGGACTTGGGCCCTATTCAGGCAAGATTTAAAAAAAAAAAAAAAAAAAAAAAAGACGTATGACCAAAATGGCTTAAGATAAAGTATTTTTAAGGAAGAGAGATTAAAAACAGCTGTTATACATGAGACTATGGTTGGACTTCCTTTTCTTTACACTTAAGCCTAGAATTTCTCTTTTGGTATATCAGCGCTTAAATCTAAGACTATTTTTTATTGCTGAAGATTCTTGCAAACCATGAAGAGATGTTCTCACAGAACAGAACCCCACAGCTGGATAAGGCCCGTATATATATATTTGTAAGCCTTGCAATGTGACAGGTAGCATCACTATATATGCAATAGTTGTTATGTAGACTGTCAAATAATTTTTTTTTCCCTGGATACATTTGAAGCTTTGAGTGTTCAAGGTTTTCCTTAATGATTTCACGCAGCCAAATTCTTGAATCAGTTGAACTAACCTGTATGTTACTGTTATTAATGTTTACTCTGCGGCCTGAACCTGGAGATTACTGGAATTGTTTTCCAAGAGGAAATAAATTCAGTTTACCATTAGGTATGAGTGTATTTGTGTGTTTTCTTTCTCTTGTTACTACACCATTACAAAAAAATCTAATTGCCTGCACCCTTGGATGTGAAATCTGCTCTTGAGCGTATCACAGGCATTACCTCAATCATATTTAACCTTTCACACTGGGCCAAATGCATCTGGAAGGATATTCATCACTCTTCATAGGGAAGGAAGCAGACACAGTATCCTTCTACTCTGTCACATACTAACAGGTCACACTGTACTTGAGGATTCTGACATCACAGATGGATGTGATGGCTGTTTTCTGCATAATTTGCAGCCCAATTCATGTCATGCTGTGCAAATCTGAACTCAAAGTAGATGGCTGCAATTTGAGAGGCAGTTTGGCTTATGTGTACTTAAGAAGCAGCATTGTTCATTCAGAAGACAAAGCACAGAGCGAGGAGTCAGATGGTTGTTTGTTGTAGTTCTGGCACTGCCTCCCGATGGGAGTTCCTTCACCTCCTGGCCTTGGTTCCTCCAGCCGGGGAAGGTAACAGAACCTGGTCATCAGCCTTCACCCAGGCGTGGGGCATCTCTGGAAGGTTGCCTCCACTACAGCCTGCCATCCAATGGTGAATAAGTAGGAGGTCTAATTTCAGAGATTCTTTTTGTTTTTTGAAAGAAGAGAATTGCTATGTGTAATGTGAACCCTGATATACATGTTTAGTCAAAATTGGTAAGTAAAGACCTGATAATCATGGGCAACCTTCATGCAAACTATGCTAAAAATATTTAAGCCACTGTGAGTTTTTTGACCTCTTCTAAGCTCTGAGATCTTTGAACCTTAAACAAACAAGAATCATCACAGCACTTTTTTGGTGGGGAGCTAAAAGCAGGGAACAGTTGACTTTGTTGTGACCACATGTCACCAGGAGAAGCATTGATGAAACCGAGATTACCATCGCCACAGTGCATAACCCCCATCCCGTGGCTCTCGAGCCTTAACCTGTTCCAGGATCACCTAGAGAGCTTGGTACATCCTGGGGTGCTGGGCCCAACTCCCAGAGCTGCTGATTCAGTCGGCCTGGGGTGGGCCTCAAAACTGTGCCCAAGAAGTTCCCAGATGATGCAGATATTGCTGGCGTGGGGGCCACACGTTGAGAACCACTACCCTACCCTATTTCCAAGGTAGTCGAATACATTAAACATAAGTAATCAAGTGGAGTGGTGGCAAATTACAGTATTACGTTAGCAATATAAGAAAAGTTTGGTTGAATTTTAAGATCATTCAGAAACAAGTATTTTATAGTGATTAAAGTATGTGTGCTCACCACAATGTTGTGTGTGTGTGTGTGTGTGCAGATGGTTCCCAACTTTTAATGGTTCAGCTTACAATTTTTTGTTTATTGTTTTCTTTTTTTTTTTTTTTGAGACGACATCTCGCACTGTCACCCGGGCTGGAGTGCAGTGGCGCGATTTCAGCTTACGGCAACCTCCACGTCCCGGCTTCAAGCAATTCTCCTGCCTCAGCCTCCCAAGTAGCTGGGATTACAGGTACCCACCACCATGCCCAGCTAAATTTTTATATTTTTAGTAGAGACGGGGTTTCACTGTGTTGGCCAAGCTGGTCTCAAACTCCTGACCACGTGATCCACCTGCCTTGGCCTCCCAACCTCCCAAAGTGCTGGGATTACAGGCGTGAGCCACTGCACCTGACCCAGCTTACAGTATCTTTATCATGGTGCAAAAGTAATACACATTCAGTAGCTCCTCAAGTTACAACGGGGTTACATCCGGCTAAATCCATCATAAGGTGGCGAACATCTGTATTCAGCTTCATAATGCTAGGACAACCTGCATCTATACATTTCACAATGGATTGCCAGCATGCTATTTAATTAAAAAGCTTTTTCACCAGCTACATAAATAATGAAGTACACTGAGAATATGCAAGTACATCTATAATTAAAATACTCAGCTATATTTTTTAAATATTAAGATCTCTGGTCCATTCAGGATTTTGCATTTAGAATGAAATAGTCATGCTTAATAATGATTTTTTTAAAAGCTTTAAAACGTCTGGTTATTAATGAGTGAGTTATATTTTACTAAAGGTAAGCTGCTCTGTATTTACAGAAAGCAGGTTATGTGTCAACCCGGGGATATATCCCAAGTTGCCTTTAACAACATTGCCTCTCACTTCCCAGACTGTAGTATAAAAACCAGGAGTTGGAATTCTTAGGACGCATCAGAGACTGTGTTTGTCATTCTCCCTCGAAGCCTCCACACGACTAGGCATCAGGCTCCTTCAGCACAGACGCAGTTCAGCCTCTTTCCAGACAAAGCCGGGAGGCTGGAGGAGTTGACCATTATTTGCTCCATAAAACTGGTTGATCCTCCAGTAATTAGGAGGTAGTTCCTACTTAGCAGGTCCTTCCTCCTTAGAACCAGCCGTACTTTGGGTCATAAATACTGAACGGTGCTTGGAGCAGTCATTCCCCTCATTGGCTTGTTACCTTGTTTATATTTACATCCTACTTCCTTCCCTAAGGATATAAAAAAGCAGCTTAAAGATGAACAAAACATTAATAGGAAAATCAGCATCTTGTGAAGTCAGAGGGGAGAAAATACACTACAGTAGTTGCCTTGTTTTATGCTTCAGTTTTGATTTTGAGTGCGTTTTAGCATTAACTTGGAGCTTCCTGGTTAGTAAAGGGGGGAAAACATGCAGAAAGGAAGGAATATATCAGTTCCTCAAGAGAGAAAATGCTTCCCTAGCACTTAATTCCAAAAGAAATTTCTCCAAGGCCTTATAGAAGGGTAGGTGACCAATATAATCGCCGCTATTCCTGACCATAATTTTATGACTTAATACAGTGTTTACTTATCTGGAGAAACACTATTGCATCTGTGGTTAGAGCCTAAGATGCTGCTAAACTCATAATATATAGGACAGGTCCGCACAACAACGAATTATCTGGCCCAAAATGTCGATAGTACAGAGGTTGAGAAATTGCTCTAATGTAAAGTTGTATGTGATTTGCAATGGCCCAAACTTCTTTACATTGGAATGACCTGGGGAACTTTATTTTTTTTATTTTTATTTTTTTATTATTATTATACTTTAAGTTCTAGGGTACATGTGCATAACGTGCAGGTTTGTTACATATGTATACTTGTGCCATGTTGGTGTGCTGCACCCATCGACTCGTCAGCACCCATCAATTCGTCATTTATATCAGGTATAACTCCCAATGCAATCCTTCCCTCTTCCCTCCTCCCCATGATAGGCCCCGGTGTGTGATGTTCCCCTTCCCGAGTCTAAGTGATCTCATTGTTCAGTTCCCAGCTATGAGTGAGAACATGCGGTGTTTGGTTTTCTGTTCTTGTGATAGTTTGCTGAGAATGATGGTTTCCAGCTGCATCCATGTCCCTACAAAGGACACAAACTCATCCTTTTTATGGCTGCGTAGTATTCCATGGTGTATATGTGCCACATTTTCTTAGTCCAGTCTGTCACTGATGGACATTTGGGTTGATTCCAAGTCTTTGCTATTGTGAATAGTGCCACAATAAACATACGTGTGCATGTGTCTTTATAGCAGCATGATTTATGATCCTTTGGGTATATACCCAGTAATGGGATGGCTGGGTCATATGGTACATCTAGTTCTAGATCCTTGAGGAATCGCCACACTGTTTTCCGTAATGGTTGAACTAGTTTCCATTGCCTGAGTCCCACCCCAGAGATCCTGACTTAATTGGTCTCCAGCAGGGGCCGCCAATCCCAGGGCCACAGACCATTATGGGTCTGTGTAGCCTGTAAGGAACTGGGCTGCACAGCAGGAAGTGAGTGGCAGGCAAGATAGCAGAGCCAAGCTTCATCTGTGTTTACAGCCACACCCCATCACTCACATGACTGCCTGAGCTCCGCCTCCTGTCAGATCAGCGGCAGCCTTAGATTCTCATAGGAGCGCAAACCCTATACTGTGTGCAAGCGATCTAGGTTGAGAGCTCCTTATAAAAATCGAATGCCTGATGATTTGCCATTGTTTCCCATCACCCCCAGATGGGACCATCTAGAAGCTTCAGGAAAACAAGCTCAGGCCTCCCAGTGATTTTTTATTACGGTGAGTTGTATAATTATTTCATTATATACTACAATGTAATAATAATAAAGTACACAATAAATGTAATGCACTTGAATCATCCTGAAACCATCCACCCGTGACCCTGGTCCATGGAAAAATTGTCTTCCACAAAACCAGTTCTTGGTGCCAAAAAGGTTGAAGGCCACTGGTCTAGAGCGCAACTTGGACATCAGAAACTCCTCAGCTCATTCTAAGGGGGCCAAGTTTGAGAACCACTGGGTTCTGTAGCTGACATTCTCAGGTGAGTGTACCTGACTCAAGACTAGAAATTAGACAAGAACATTCAAGAAGTAGAGAAGTGGTGTGGGCCTTAGACTCTCTTTCCTCAACACTGATTTTGTACAATGGGGCATTTCATGATTATTTTAACCCTGAAGTAACACAGTAACCCATAGCAAATCTGTGAAGAGGGAGAAAGGAAGAAATAACCCAGAATCCCATCACCCTTACACCTGATCCAGGGATTATAGACTCAGCAAGTGAGAAACCTGGCGCGGGGACCTCTAGCAACCTGGAGAGCAAATGCCCCCTCCCCTGCCCCACTGTTGCCTGCCGGGAAACAGGCTCCTGGTGCCAGATTGCCTCGTGCCTTCCGAGGAGCCAGCAATCCGGGTGGCTACATGCTATGTTCCAATTTCCAAATGTTGGCAACTTACTCCATTTTTTTTTTTTTTATTCAAACTCTGCTGGCCCCCACTGTGTGGGCCATATGAGACACACTTTCAGGCCAGGCTTGAGTCTTGTATTGCCAGTTTTGACCTCTGGCATCAACTGTTTTTTGTTTGTTTGTTTGTTTGTTTCCTAATTATTCTCATTCCAGCCCATTTTAAATGTTTGCTTTAAAAGAACGATATGACTTTTATATATAAAAGTTCAAATCGTGCTTTGTTTTCAATTAGCATGATATGCAGTTTTGAAGCTGCTCTGTGACCTTCACATTGCTTAATGCTGAACTGAGTGATCCAGCGAATGGATGTGTTCTATATGAGGCTGCCCTGATTTCTGGATATTTAGATTTCAGACAGATTTTTGGGGGTGATAAAGGATAACAAATGATAGAAAGTTAATATTCTCTGATGCAAGTCAGATAATGCTAAATTCTGTGTTGTGAATGGGGGCCAGATTAATATGCTTTAGAAATCATGTAAATGGGTGACAAGATTGACATTCTACTTTGAAAACTGACAAGCATAAGCAGTGTTCCAGCCCCAGTGGAAGGTCACAGCGCCAGAGACCCTCTAGGGACCCCCACAGGCTGGGCTAGGCTTCCCATAGCAGCTCTGGGTCAGTTCCAGAACATGGACAAGGACTCCAGTGAACCCTCAAGTTCTGCTCTATAGAGCATGGCAGCCTGACTTTGTGTCTGTTTGTGCCTGTTGGGGTGCGACATTGCAGAACTCTTGAGAAAGGAAGCTTGGAAATCCAGATCCCATTATAGAACACCTGCAAATGCTTCTCCATTTAACTTCAGCAGGCCAGAGACACTTACCACCTCCCTTGTGTGGAGGAAGCGCCTACCAAAGACACTGAAAACTGGAGTTCAAGAAAGAGGGATGATTTAGGCTAAAATAGGCCAGCATGGGTTCCTGGCAGAGTCCCAAAGCTCAGGTCTGGTTGGCACTGCATTCCTGGGTGAGTGCCCCCTGAGACTGCAGAGTAGCCTCGACCATCTCTGCCAGATTCCTCTGTAATGAAGTCAGCTGTCAACTCCTTGGGGGGAAAAGCACAGAGCCCCTTTATTTCCAAGCAGGTGTTGCAGCATATTAAAGGTTGAATTCCATCTTGTGCTCACATCCTGAATGAGCCAGTTTGCAGGCAAGCTCAGTTCTTTCTGCAAAGAGGGAAACTTGGCAATGGTGGAGGCTGAGTACTTAAATGGCAATCAACTTCTGGCTCGTATCAATTAATTCCTTCATGGACTTCTGCCTAAGTATAGCATCTTGAATTCCCAGCTGCGGCGGCTATGAAAAACAGCCCAAACAACACACGCCACCATCTCCGGGAGGGCGCACCAGCGGAATGACGGGCGACACTATCTCAGGGCAACCGCAGATGTTGATTTCGGGCTCTCTCTTTGTTTACCTGCAGAATACGGAGAATAACATACACTCATTTCTCAGGGTGGGGAATTCTTCAAGAAAACATCAACTAAGTCTAAGAAAAATCACTCTGAGGGGGATCACCTCTTTTTGGCTTTAAAATACCTAGATCCAAAGTAAGGGTGAGATGTGGGAGCAGAATGCAGGATAGAAAATCAGAGGATGACTTTATTGTGAGCAATATCTTCTCAGAAACCCAAAAGCCCCATTCCAAAATGACCTCCATCCCAGTGAACCTACCAGAGTCCTGTCCATCTCTGTTCCATGAACAAGGAGCTCTTGCTCAAAGGCTGCAGACAGACTGAGGGTGATGCGCTGTGCCATGTGAGATTTGGCCATTCTTCAACTCATCTGGTTGATGCAGACGGTACGATTCAGACCACAACATCCACATGGGGATGTGAACTTTCAAAGGTCTCTCCTCATCTAATGATCTAATAATGTGACTATCACTAAGGTATAACCAAAAAGTCAAGGTCACCTGGGAGGGGCAAACACATTTTTCCTCTCCTGAGTATGAACAGCACTGGCTTCTCTCCCTCTCTGCTTTTTTTTTCTGAGTCAGTGGAAGAGTCTAGTCCCAAAGCCTTTGGTTCCCTGAGGCTCTTACATCATCCAATATGGTAGCCACTAGCTATTTAAAGATGTGACTATTTAAGTTAATTTAAATTAAGCAAAATGAAAAATTCAGTTCCTCAGTCTCACTAGGAACATTTCATGTCTTTGGTTGCCACATGAGTTCCATGACTTCCACATGGAATGGCACAGATACAGAACGTTCTCCTCATCATGCAGAGTTCTATTGGTAATCCTACCATTCTAACCTATCCCCTCCTGCTGCTTTAACCCCCTCGATGTACAGAGGTCCCTCTTTCTCTAGTTCCTTCAATGTCTTCCTTCCCTCTGTATACTTTCCTTTGGTCTTCAAATGCACTCAGGTTTCTTCACTTCTTTAAAAAAAAAAATCTTGCTTGACCCTGAAGCCTCTTTACAATACTGTTTTATTTATTTCCTTCATTTTCTTCCAAATTTCTCAAATTTGTGGTCTTCCCCACATCCTCCATTTCCTGACCACTGACTCGCTCCTGACTCACCTGCAGGCTGGCTGCCATCAATCAGCAATGTCCTCTTCCTGAAAATGCATTGGCCAAGGTCACCAGTAGCCACCCAGTCTTTCTGGTTTTTGTTTGTTTGTTTTTTCTTTCCCAGTTCTCCTTCTCCTCTTTCAATCATTTAGTCCATCAGACACCAACTCCCATGTTCTCACTTGGCAACATTTCTATGTTTATTCTTTCCTTTCCATTTCCAACGATAAGACCTTAGGGGCACCCTTATCGTTTGCCTGCCTCTGGTCTCTCTTCCCTTATCCCCCTTGTATATGGCCACCATGTATCTTTATAAAACACTTACTTCACATCATTTGCTCATTTAATAAATACCTATGACTCCAAGAGTAATGTAGTTTAAATGAAGTTTGGATCTTTTCCTGCCACTTACTCACTATGTAGCCTAGACCAACTTACTTTGCTTTTTCTAAGGCCCCTTTTCCCTTCTTTAAGTTGAGGATAAGTATACTTATAAATTATTGTAGCATTTTGCTGATGTTATCATCAGTGGCTAGAAATACCTGAAACATATTAGATGACCTATAGAGAAAAGTTTTCGTTTTAACTGTTACTGTCTTTATTTAATCCAGGCTCTTTTTCTGTCCATTTTAGAATCACTGCCTTTTCTCTATTGTAGCCTCTTACCCCTCTGATTCCTCTGTATAATCCCTTGTAATCTTTCTTAAAACCACACTTTTTATCATGTCTCCTACCTATGAGAGTCTGGAATAACGGTCTTCATCGTCCACCAAAAGTTGAATATTCCTTTGACTTTCCAGAGTGTCTTAACTTTGTCCAGCTCCGCACACCATTCTTATACCTTATCCTGCTTCAGCCTATTTAAGCCAATCAAGCCCCATCATCGTGCTCCATCATCCTCCCTTTCGCATCTAATTCATTCCTTTTTTTATTGTTCCCTTCTATTGATTCCCACTCTGTGCAAAACTTTTCCTTCCTCTTCTCCAGTTACCCAGTCCTCCTCAGTCTTCTGGTCCCAGATAAAGTCCCTCTTCCTTCATAAAATCTAATTTGCCACATTATCTCCTTTCTCTGAATGCCTGTTGCACTTAAAACCTAGCTTAGCAATTCATGATTTCCTTCAAAACTAATTTGTCTTCAATGAAACAAAACTAATTTATCCTCAAACTAGATTACAACTTTTTCGAGGATGAGGAATCTACTGTCTATTTGGTTTTATTTTTTAACCTATCTTTGGTGATTTCACCTAATAGAAGTTCAATAAAGCACACACTGTTCAATTACTAACTTTGAATATGGTCCTCAGTTTATCTTAGTTCAACACACATGCGTTATTTGCCTACCCTGAGCCAAGTACAAAGGATAAAGAGGTATGACCAAGATCCCTGCTCTTCAGAAATTCGCAATTACAATTACCCAGAGACTCAGTCTTTTCTCCTTGTTCAGCAGTTGCCATCATCCTCATAAACCAGATAAGGAAGAGCATGTGAGACCTGGGTCAGCTTGGACTTGACTTGTAGCCATGAGATATTGGAGTTGGAAGTCATAATGCCTTCCTCTTTGGCCTCTTCATTGATGGTGATTTCAGTTGATGTGTTTAGTACCTAGATCCTGCAACTGGCTGCTCCTGAACAGTCAGCAGCATGCTGCAAGGCAGAAAATCAACTAGATGTGGTCCACACCCAACTGACTAGAAGTAATTCTCTACTACAAACAAAGTCTTGCACTAGAAACAGATCATGCTACACATATTCAAAATGGTTAAAACAGCACACAAAACTGCATCTGGAAAGGTACCAGATCTATATGTAAATTCAAGCTGTAGCCCATTCTTTCCTCAAAACAACAAAGATGTTGACTGTGATTACAGATAATAAGAGCTTTCCTTCTGATGAAATGAGCATATACTGAACCAAGCATACGATATATTCCCATGACAAATATATTTACACTCAACTCAGAACCCAGAGAGAAAAGAAAATGTCAATAGTTGACAGCTTCTTGGCCTATGAGGTGTAATCCAGGAGCGTAATAAATTCATTTAAGCTTGGTGTTGAATAAATGTATGTTAGGCCTGTGCATTTTGGGGGGCTTTCCCCCAAAACATTGTTTTAATACAATGTCACATTTCTCTGTGTTGCACAATCCTCCTGCTGCTGTCAGCAGAGACAGAGACCGAGCTAATCCTTTGGGTCAAACCTGGGGTAATTTACCCAAATGAGTAAAGATATGAACGAAAAAAGGACATCATGGAGGAAAATGCCTGATTGTCAAATGTTGGCAGATAACCATTTCACACTGGAAAATACATCTCAAGAATGTTGGCTGCTGAGAGATTAAAAGTCTAAAAGAAGATGTATTGCCATGGAAGATCTTAATCATGCTGATAAAAGGATAAGCATAGTCAAGAGGATATAAACCACATAAAAGGCCACCTCTGCTTAGAAGCTGGAGACTGTTCCCTTCCCCTTATTAATATATTTCTCATCCCGGCCAAATTGGATGCGAAGATATGTTCCTTATTCCTGGCGGATTTTGCAAGATATCAAACATTTCAGACGTTGCGTGTGAAAGCATGACATATTGGTTAAGACTGGAAATAGCATGTTTCTGGTAGAGTTCAAGTCTATAAGAAATACTACACCCTACTGTGTTTGTAAATGCCAGAGTTCCATTGAATCGAGACAGATGGTAGCAGGCAAAGATGCAATCTTATAATCAAAAGCTAAAATATGTCAAAAATATGTTAGCAAGCAAAATATAGCAGATTACTAGCTTCTCATGTCATGACAGCTTGCAAAACATGTTAGGATGTTGAATCTCTACTTATGTAAATAAAGGAGCAGTAAACAGAGCAGCAGCATGGCGTGAGAATTCATGTGTTGACTGTCCCTTCACTGCAGTTTGGGGAACAGAGCGAGCCACGTGGCCCCGAGGAGTCCCAGATGGACATTAAAAGGTCTCCAGAATAAAGCGTAGGGATCCCTTTTCCTTTCATGAGCAACGAATGTCTCTGTGATACCTAGAAGCTGTTTAGCTAAATTACAGGAGACATTCGAACTTCCCAGAGAGAATTGTGAGGGTTCCATTGAGAATCATCATTCCATTTAGCTCAAGGAAACAAGAGGGTGAGTACCCAAGTACCCAAAGTGTACCCAAGGCTTTCTGTGTATGTCAATCTCAGCCCAAGGATGTTTCCTTGATCACAGTCCTGGTTCCTTAGTGTCTTGGCTAATTTTTGATCAGGGTTGTGGGGAGCGAAGGCAATGTTAATAATGGTTGGGGCAGGGAGAAGAGGAGGTGCTTTTTTTTTTTTTTTTTTAGACAGAGTCTCGCTCTGTCGCCCAGGGTGGAGTGCAGTGGCGCGATCTTGGCTCATTGCAACCTCTGCCTCCTGGGTTCAAGCGATTCTCCTGCCTCAGCCTCCTGAGTGGCTGGGATTACAGGCTCCTGCCACCGCACCCAGCTGTGTTTTGTTTTGTTTTGTTTTGTTTTGTATTTTTAGTAGAGATGAGGTTTCACCATGTTGATCAGGCTGGTCTAGAACTCCTGACCTCATGATCCACTAACTTTTATTGAGCCCTTACTGTGGTCCAGGCGTTGTGTACTGCTGTCATACCAAATTAGATTCTCAGCTCTTCAGATGGAGAGAAGATCACTTTTACCATTCCATGCTCAATAGAAGTTCAAATCTGACCCTCTCCCCTGCTCTTGCAGTCAGGGAATCTAGGGAGGGAAGAAAGTGGGTCTTCCATTCTCACTCCAGCATGGCCCCGCCTGACACCTGGGTCGCACTGCAACACAGGCTGCCTCTGTTCTGCACAGTACCAAAGACACAAACATCGGCTCCATTTTTAAATGTCCATAGAGAATCTGTTGGGGGAAATGTCAATGTACTAGAGAATGCTGCATTTTAGAGCAAGAAATATCTATATCTATATATATTTGTATTCATATATATATAGCGATAGATAGATAGATAGATAGATAGATAGAGACAGTCTTACTCTGTTGCCGAGACTGGAGTGCAGTGACACGATCTCGGCTCACTGCAACCTCCGCCTCCCGGGTTCAAGCAATTCTGCTGCAGTCTCCCAAGTAGCTGGGATTACAGGCACACGCCACCATACCCAACTAGTTTTTGTATTTTTAGTAGAGGCGAGGTTTCGCCATGTTGGCCAGGCTGGTCTCAAACTCCTGACCTCAAGTGATCCCCCCCGTCTTGGCCTCCCAAAGTGCTGGGATTACAGACATGAGCCATAGAGCAAGAAATATTCTGATAATCTACTCGGGCTGGGGAGTGAGGGTCCGAGGGTCTGCTCCTATAGCAAAAGATGCTGCCTAAATTGCTGAACATAAACTAAGGAAAGGAGTTTGCATTTTTCCGGAGGAGGAGCCAGCAACCCTGGCCTCTGGAGGAGAAAGGACCAGAGTAGGCAACAGATGGTGTAGCAGCTAAATCGGGACTTTGGAGATGAGATGGTTCTGGAGCATATTCCTAAGTTTGTGTTTTTGTTGTTGCTTTGGTTTGGTTTGATTTGGTTATTGTTGAGGATTCGGCCATGTTAAACCTCTTCTGCTATCTTCTCCACAAAATCTTCAGTCAAGACACAGTGCTTGCTAATGCTTCTGAGTGAGCTCACTCTTTATGGGAAGCGTAAACAGGGGATGAGTCCTGTCTCTGGCCTGACTGGCCTGATACTCAGTGAAAGCACAGTCACATAAGCAGGAGCCAGAGAATAAGGGAACAGCTGGCATCTGGATTACCCACAGCAAACGGCACCCCTGCAGCAGCGCTCCTGAGAATAGAAGCATGGAGTGTGAGCTGGGAGACAGAACAACGTTTAGTTAGTGCAACGTGTAGCACCAGCGCCTAATGAGTCCCTCAGTCAGTGGCTGGGGAGGTCACAGCTGCTCCCCCCACTGGGTGCCCGACCTCACACCATCCCCACGGTCTCTCTCCTGCACCCTTCCCAACCACCCTCCTCTTCCCACAGTTGAGCAAAAGCGAGTCCTTCCACTTTGCTTACAGACAGTACTTTCAATGCTCCCTTTCGTTGCTTTGGCTTTTGAAGACATGTTTACCCACGGAGTCGCCACCCTAAGAGGCTTAACAACATACTTTTGTACAAAGTTCTTGCTCCGAATTTCAAATGAGAAGTTCTGGGGCTAGGGGTTACAATAATAAATTTCGAACCTGAGCTACATAGGTGTCTCCCTAAAACCACACAACAACCTCGGAACACTTGACATCCGCGTTTTACAAATGAGGAAAGTGGGGTTCAGAAAGGTAAGACAACTTGCCCACGGTCTCAAGGCTGAGTGTGGGCATGATTCAAAATCAAAGACTATATGAGAAAAAGGATGAGAATATATATATCTATGTGATACATATTTATGCATCAAAGACTGATGTAGAATTATGTCTCTACATACAGAATAACGTTAAACATTTATTAATTAGCATTTTATTCGGCATTCCATTGAGAACGATAATCATTTCCAAGACCAAATAAGATCTCTGAACTTCCCTATAGCTGTCATTCTGTGCAAAACATTGACTTGGGGTGGGCTCCTGCTAAGTAATATATGAAATATGCAATTCACACATTCTGGTAAAATTGAAGCAGGTGAACTCTAACTGACAGGAAGTAATGAATGTAATAAGCCGAAGGGAATACCTCGGTTTAAGCAACCATATGCTTTAGTTAGTAATAGGAGTATAGAGGTAATGGTCCCCACTGCATAATTCACTTGGTGGCTCTTTCCATAAGTGCACCTAAGTGAATGTTCCCCTGTGGGCAGAGCCAATGTAGAAAGTCTTTGGGGAACTCTTCACAGAGAAAGGAGGTTCAGGGCCATGTGTGCTCTGAGAGGGGCTGAGATGGGGTTGACTAAGGAGGTAGTGGCGGCTGGGAGGCAATGGGGTGGGGTCCTGGGTTCTTCAGCACTGTGTGACTTTAATCATGGAGCAAACTCCTTGGACTTTAATTTCTTAATCTGTAACATTGGGGAACGGCCTCCATCACATAAGGCTGTTGTGAAGGCCAAGTTGCACGTGGATATGAATCATCCAGCACCACGTCTGCTGCACCATCCATGCTCAATAAATTTTAGTTCCTATTCACTAGGAGAATGTTCCTGAAAGCTTTTGCAGCCTAGGAGCCATCAAGAGTTTAAAGAACAATTGTTGATTCTATTTACCATCAGTGTTTCTATCAGGTGTCATGCAGGCCACTAGTGTCGCAGAATTGAATCAAGATATCACCTTTTCATCCAATGAGTTCAACAAGTTATCAGGAGACAGAGAAACCAACAAGTAGCGATAACCCACGTGAGAAATGCTTCTTGGGAATATTTTTGGTTTATTGTTTGTTTTTTGAGACAGGTTCTCACTCTGTTACCCAGGCTGGAGTACAGTGACACAATCATGGTTCACTGCAGCCTCAACCTCCCAGGCTCAAGCAATCCTCCTGTCTCAGCCTCCTGATTAGCTGAGATTACAGGCATGCATTGCCATGCTGGGGTAATTTTTTGTACTTTTTTTGTAGAGATGGAGTCTCTCTGTGTTGCCCAGGCTGGTCTCGAAATGCTGGGCTCAAGCAATCCTCCCGCCTCAGCCTCCCAAAATGCTGGGATTACAGACAAGAGCCACTGTGCCCAGCCCCTTCTTCCGAGTATTTAAAAGGTGCCGTAGAGTCCAGGAGCCAGGTGTTCACCTGTACGCATGACTTCAGCCAGGGCTTCACAGAGGAGCTAGCAGAGGAAAAATCAGTAGTAGTTCTTTAGGTTGTCAAGTCCAGACAGAAGAAACAGCCTGTGTGCTAATAAAGATGAATTTCTGTCATTTTTGTGAAATTATCAGAATAAGTCTTTTGGTTCAGAGGACACAGTTCATGTCACATTTTCAGAGTCATCAAAGCAGTGTATATTAAGCTTG
Organism: Trachypithecus francoisi; assembly: GCF_009764315.1. Classification (NCBI taxonomy): domain Eukaryota; kingdom Metazoa; phylum Chordata; class Mammalia; order Primates; family Cercopithecidae; genus Trachypithecus; species Trachypithecus francoisi. Next base: position 30,856,120 of record NW_022681464.1, read on the forward strand.
TCTTTTAATTGTGATGCTTTGACATCTGGGGCCTTGCTGACCCTGGAGAGACTGCCCCTCCCGGAGCTAGCTAAAATTCCTGGAGATAGTAAATGACTCACCTGGAGCGCGCCTTTCATATGCAAACCAACCGATTGGAGCCCATCCTCCTCCAGCTCCTCTGTTGGGCTCCCACAGGACTCTATATACGGGACCACATTCCACCTGCCCTAATCACCCCAGGGCCTAGTGCCTGACAACTAGGGGCAGCCCCAGCACCCCTGAGCCCACTACAGTTTTTCAAACTAGCCAGTGCTAAACCTGCTTAGCCTGCTTTCTTGGTCTCACATATTCTCCCCGAAAAAACACAGTAAATTTTTGTCCATGTTTTCTCCTCGCTCCTTCTGCTCCCGACCAACCCTGGTGCTTCCCCATGTGGCCTGTGTGGAGTGCCTTGACTCCTGTTTCTCGGAATCTGTGAGTAGAAACTTCTTCATTTCTATGTCCTTGGGTCCTACCGTACATGATTAAATCAAATCCCAGGTACATTCTGAACACGGTGTGTGGATAAGGAGTAGGTGGGGGTTCAGAACCTGGCTCCTGATCTTCAAGCTGGACCAAAAGCCCTACAGAGGAAAGAGACTGTGACTGTCTTGTCACTGCTATATTGCTAGCACCCCACATAGTGCTAGTACACGCTGGGTGCTGGGCAAGTGTTGTTAATGAACGAATATGCAACCCGTGCTCTGGGCAGCATGGATCCTGCTGACAAAATTTGGTCTGCCTGGATAGCATGTCCAAGGACCTGGAAATTCCTGAATTTCAAAGTGCAGGCCAAGAGCACACTTTGGTCCTTGAGGAGGAAACAGGGGATGCCCACAAGAGCCCACAGACTGGCCACAGCCAATGCAGACAGGTAGACCAAGAGGCCAGCAGCTTTGAGACATTCTCAACCAAACTCCTGGGGATCAGAGACCATAGGAGTATCAGAATGGGGGCATGACAGGACACAGCACACTGGATTCTGGGAGAAAGAAGGAATCAGTCAGATTAGAGCAAGGGAGATTGATGGGTTCAGTGAGTCAAAAAATGAACCCATTCATTTTTTGTCGTCCCAGGTCAACAAAAAATAGGAAAAGTAATTAAATACTAAGCTTTCCCCGAGCTCAGACTGACCTCCCTACAGCTATGACACATCTGGAACCTGCCTCTGGGGATGGTAATCAGAGTAGAGGCAAGGAAAACAAAGCAGGGACTCATTAGCTCCAAAAGTATGACAATATCTAACAATGTTTTCATCGATTGATATTGGAACATACAGCTGCACATTAACCACAAGAATCTCCGGATCTTCATTTAACTTTCTTTATTCTTTTGTGTACATGTGTCATCCCTGAGAACCCTAAACCATTACCAAAATAAGATGCTAATTAATGGAGCTAGTAAAATGTCACCACTCTGGGGCCATGAGCCAAGATTCTTCTACACGAATAAGGTCAAATGGTGAAAGCCTGGATGTTCATATCCATGGTGTCTCAGCATCATACATCAAAGGGTGCAGGGAACTGGTAGCTTTGTCATTTTCCTATTAATTGATTTGATCACTTTCATGAGCACACATCTGTCGGGTAGAAGGGAAAAATAACAATTAGATTTACACCAGTCTAACAAAGCTCGTCCTATGCAATCATCTAAAGAATCACTTTTTTTTTTTTTTTTTTTTTTGAGATGGAGTCTCGCTCTGTCACCAGGCTGGAGTGCAGTGGCATGATCTTGGCTCACTGCAACCTCTGCCTCCTGGGTTCAAGCGATTCTCCTGTCTCAGCCTCCCAAGTAGCTGGGACTACAGGTACGTGCCACCACGCCCAGCTAATTTTTGTATTTTTAGTAGAGACGGGGTTTCACTTTGTTGACCAGGCTGGTCTTGATCTCTTGACCTTGTGATCCACCTGCCTCAGCCTCCCAAAGTGCTGGGATTACAGGCGTGAGCCACCATGCCCAGCCAGAATCACTTTAATTAAATAATATCTCAAAATACAATTTTTCCAGATTCCTTCTTCATCTCCTGACTTCTCATAAAGATGGCATCTAGAGTCTGAAATGGTAAATAGATGTAGGAAAAGGAATGGCTGGGAATATGGTTCAAATGCAGTGGACTATGGATGGGGTATGTTGCCAGAGAGATTTCTTAGACTACGTGAGGGTGATGTAGGGGTGGATTCCTGCATTGAGCGTGGCAGGATCCATTCCTGCCAATACGAGTGAACTTCTCCCCTCCTGAATTGTCTGCAAAATCTACCCTTCTGCTCTGCAGGGCAATGAGCAAGAGACGGGGCATCTGATAGAAAATACTATGACAATGACTACTATGACTTGTATGAGTAGTTGTCATCACTGGAAAATTTAGGTTTAAATTTTAAATCTAAAATAAACTTACTACTTTGTTGTAATTAGTAGTACCAGCACTTTGGGGGGCCGAGACGGGCGGATCACGAGGTCAGGAGATCGAGACCATCCTGGCTAACACAGTGAAACCCCGTCTCTACTAAAAATACAAAAACTAGCCGGGCGAGGCGGCGGGCGCCTGTAGTCCCAGCTACTCGGGAGGCTGAGGCAGGAGAATGGTGTAAACCCGGGAGGCGGAGCTTGCAGTGAGCCGAGATCCGGCCACTGCACTCCAGTCCGGGCAACAGAGCGAGACTCCGCCTCAAAAAAAAAAAAAAAAAATTTAAACTTAAATTTCTACCCACTTCTTATCCACACACCGTGTTCAGACTGTACCTGGGATTTGATTTAATCGTGTATGATAGGACCTAAAGCCACAGAAATGAAGTTTGATGCTACTACTACTACTATTACTAACCGCACCTAATACTTATATAGAGCACTTACTGCTTGTCAGTCATCCTTCTTCTAAGCCCTTTACTTACACAAATCATCTTCGTAACAATTCTATCATGTACATTCCACTTTTTATTCTTTGTAACATCAGCTAATCATTAAATGTGCTGGTGGCAGAGCACATTTTGTGTGTGTGTGTGTATGTGTGTGTGTTAGCGATAATGAGATAGGGAGGTGATAGGGTATGTCCTAGAAATTTTACTTTTAAATCAAATGAAAGGTTATCAATCATTTATAAACACACACTGGGTGCCAGCATTGCACTAGGCATTTTAAACACATGATCACATTTGATTTTTACAACAATCCAGTGAGACGGGATATTAATATTGGCGATGCTTACCTGATAGCAGCTATCACCATCCTCCCTGGAAACATTTTATTGAGGTTCACCTCTTCCTCATAACCAGCTTCAGGGCATGAAAATTCAGGATTACATTTTTTCTGCCTTTAAAGTACTTCTATTTAAGACAAATTTCGGCAAGATTTGGTTCCTGAGCATGGAGATGATGGCCAAACAAATGCCAGTAAGAGCTGTAAAAGGATTTCTTGGTGGATTTCACAGGGATACAGAATGTAACAGAGGCCAAAAGTTCTCTGGGTTCACCCAGATTTGATCACCCCTTTGGTGTCAAGGGTGAAGAGTCCACCATTCAGAGTAGGTTTCGAATAGAAAGCCTTCACTTAGTACTCAAGCTAATTTCAGCTTTTTAATCAAATAAAAAATAAAATCAATACAATCAAATAATAAAATTAGTACTCAAGCTTATTCCAGCTTTTTAATCAAATAATAAAAATAATAAAATTTATTTTTAATCAAATAACAAAATTGTAATCAAATCAAAAAATAAAATAATAATGTTTATTGAGTCCTTCAAGGGTTACAGGAACTGTGTTAAGACATTTGAGAGCTTTAATTCCTTAGTGCTTGTAGTTATTAATAGTATCAGATCAGTCTTATTGCAATGCCCTCAAACCTGGTGCCTCAGGGCTAAAAACTGTCTTCTGGCTTGTTTTCTGACTGACGCTCTAGGTTTTTTTTAGAGCACCTTCTCTCTCTCTCTCTCTCTCTCTCTCTCTCTCTCTCTCTCTCTCTCTCTCTCTCTCTCTCTCTTTTGAGACAAGTTCATGCCCTGTTGCCCAGGCTGGAGTGCTGTGGCACAGTCGTAGCTCACTGTAGCCTCAACCTCCCAGGCTTAAGTGATCCTCCCACCTGAGCCTCCTGCATAGCTGGGACCACAGATGTACACCACCACGCCTGGCTAATTTTTGTATTTATTGTAGAGATGAGGTCTCACTATGTTGTCCAGGCTATAGAGACCCTTCTCTTGCCCCGTTCTTCCTGAGCTTCACCTTGAGTGTCCTTACAGGGTTTCAGTTTCTCCACAATTGTGTTTCTGCCTGTCTCCTGCCCAGCCTGACCTAAGCTCCATCCTGTTACTTGATGTCAGACCTCCTCAGTGCTATTTTGCCTGCCTCCTGATCGACCTGGTTCTCTGATTATTTCCTGCTTGCCAATAGTTCGTCCCTTTGATTGTCCCAGCTGCCTGGACGTCTCTGAGGCTGTCTGGTTGTGTGAACTCCCACCGAATGCTCCAGGCACCACACATTCCTCCCCTAGCCAGGTTCCCACCCAGCACCACGTTTAATTCAGAACAGCCAGAGCATGCCCCACTGGGGGAATATGTCCAGATTCCTAGTCTTAATCCTTCTAAGTCTCATCATTCTTGATGCCTTCTGATCTCCAGCTTTGTGTTCTTAAATTACAACTTAGAGACAAATACTCATTCTTGTCCTCTCATTTCCATAGCAAAAGAAAAAAACCCTCAGCTCCACCCACAGGAGGGAGTAATAGTCGCACGGGAACAGTTGACCTTTCCCTTCACCTTCTTACTTATTTCTCTCTGCAGAAAAGAAGTGACATTTTTGGTAAGATGGGGAGAAGCTGCCAACCACTGGGCCACGTTAACGGAGGGAAGAGCCAACTCTGGAGCCTCAATTTGGTCTCACTGTGGTGCTTTCTGATCTGTCTGTTGCTCGGCCCAAGTTGGCTCCTTGCTCCCTTCTGTGTGCTGGTCAGTCTGTTGTGCAGACCCAACTTCCCAGAGAGACCTCCAAGTCTACTTGGGGGAAGCCAAATGGAAGCTCTTCTGTGGTTCCAGACCAACTGGAAGCTCTGCTTTAAGGAGATACTGGATTCCATCCAGGCAGGAATAAAGCTGATACTCTTTGCTCTTCATCTACATCCCTGTGCTGTTCTCAGTTTTCTGTGAACCTGAAGGAGCAGGACGGGTACTTGACTGGCATTTGTACGCTGCCCACAAATGCACCAGCCATACACTACATTACAGTCTCATGTTATTTATGAATATGCTATGACTGCCCTCTTCACCTGGAAGGTAAGCTCTGAAAGTAGGAACCACATAGTCTACTTACACGTGTGTAACAGGAAACCAATTAACTCTGGATATGACTTTACGATCGTTCCTATAGTACTACATAAGTAGATTCCACAGTCTGTTGTTTCCAACCATCCCAAAGTCACCTGATACTAGTAAAATTCCAAGAAAGTCACTTTTCAATAAACTGATCGTCACAGCTTAGTAAGCTACCTCCTAAATGGGTCACCAAAAATAAATCCTTTAAAGGAAGAGCCACTGAAGGATAAACGATGTCAGCCCTTCTCCTTGGCAATGCTGGCTTTCCTCCAGCCAGGTCCAAGTGACCTCAATTACTTACTGCAAGTCATCTTGGTTAAATAAAATCAGTCTGCAGTTTGGGTGGCTGGGGCTTTATCCAGGAAAGCTGTGGCGCTGAGAGGGAGCGGATACAAAGCCTGCTGAAATCTGTCCAGATAGTATCTGAGCTCCCGGCAAGAAGGAAATGCCACCACCATCTGCCTCTGTTTGTGATGACCTGGGAATAAATAAAAATTAACCTTGGCCCTTGAATGAATCATGGAGCTTATCAACACTTCCTTCGTGTCTTTAATGACTATTGTGAAACAAGTTGACAGTGAATGTTGGAGGGACAAGGCAGAAGGGCTATTGTTCTAAATGGCTCTTTATCAGGCACGGCGCTTCCCACCTTCTCGTATTTTGTGCCATGATGCTCTTTGCACCCTGTATTAGTAATAGTGAAAAAATGAGACAGCATCTTCTGAAGCCAGCTGGAGCTCAATGAACCACCGGAAAAGAAAGAAGAAAGGGAAAAAAAAAGGAAGGAAGGAAGGCAGAAAGGAAAGAAGGGAAGGAGAAAATAAATGCTGGAGAGAAGAAGGGAATGACAATACCAGTCTCCAGATGGTCAGTGTGACTGATGGCTGAGGTGGGTATCCAGGGGACTGCATCTGGCCTCTGCCCAATTATCAATAAATAGGCCAGTTCCTGTACTAGCTGCTAACACACATTATTTTCTTTTATCCTCATAGCAACTCCATGATGTATGACTCACAATTTTACAGATGGGGCTATCATTTCTAAAAACATTTTAGAAAAAACAGCCAGGCCAGGCATGGTGGCTCACACCTCTAATCCCAGCACTTTGGGAGACCAAGGCGGGGAGATCATCTGAGGTCAGGAGTTCGAGACCATCCTGGCCAACATGGCGAAACCTCATCTCTACTGAAAATACAAAAATTATCCAGGCATGGTGGCGGGCACCTATAATCCCATCTACTGGGGAGGCTGAGGCAGGAGAATTGCTTAAAGCCAGGAGATAGAGGTTGCAGTGAGCCGAGACTGTGCTATTGCACTCCAGCCCGGGTACCAGAGAGAGACTGTCTCAAAACAAACAAACACCCAAAAAACCAGCCAGAACACTCAGCTAGTGAATAGAAAAGCCAGCACTTGGACCCGAACATGGCTGATTCCAAAATCCAAGCTCTTTCCACCATTCTGCACTGATCCTCAGTGGAAATGCCACTGGGCACTGGGGGAGAACTATTATTAGCCATTAACTTTATTTTGAACTAACAAGCTAGTCACTTAGAGAGGCCCTGAAGAAATGGAACAAGGTACAAACACATTTTGATTGGGTTAGGAGTTGGGGGAGGAGGAGGCGTTGGGGAGGGCTCTGGAAGAGCAGAGGGGAAATAGCTCTAGATTATGGGATGCTAATTTAAGCTTTATTGGTTCTGGTGTTTGCTGGACCTCTGAGCACATGCAGGCTTTCCTCAGAAAACACACTGCCGCAGGTGCTGAGGAGCACATTTAGGGCGTGTTATCAGGGACAGAGCGGGCCAGAGCCCTCACCGCTGAGAGCGCACGTGTAAAAAAAAAAACTCACAGTATATTTTTCATGAACTGGTTTGGGCTGGAGCTCAGTCAATTTAGCCCTGTTTTTCTAAATCTGCACACCATGGGGAAAAGGTAAAGAAGGAAAAAGATATTTTGATCAAGTGGCTCGTCGGATGTGCCTCCAGAAGACACAGAGAATTGTAAGGCTAACTCCACAGTCAAAATCAGGAGGAATGGAGATCCCTGGGGTTCTCATACCCAAACCTGACACTAATTTTTTCTTTCAAATGATGATTCTAAATAAGTGTGAAGACGACTCCCAGAAATCGGAATCCACTGCGGAGACTTGTTGGCCATTATATAATTGGAAGCTCCGTGAGCTGAACCAGCTATTTCCGAAACTTCTTTTGTTTAGTTTCAGGAACATTGTTTGCAACAAAGAAGGAGACATCCCTTACATCCTGACATATGGTACCTTCTATTTATAACAAGATTAACAATTCATTCACACCTTGATTGAATCCTGCTTTATTGAGATGTCACAACAGATTCTCACAGCCTGCAAAGGGAAAGACTTACAAATGATAATATTATGATGAGCAAGACACCTAAAAGTAAATGAATCATAATTGATGACAATTAGAAAGAGTTCAGCACAAACACAGAATCATAGCAGTGATGGTGAGCAGGATTCATCTCCTGCAGGCTTGCCACAGATAAATTCTGCTGAATTTTCATTGAGAAGTTGAAACCCACTCACACCTGTAAGTCCTAGCTTATTTTCTTATTCATGTAAGAAGCTCCTCCATGGTTTTAGGGTTTTAGCATGTTTACATTTGTCATCCGCAGCTGCACATGAGCCCTTTGCTTGAGAGGGATAGAACTGACGGCTCCTTCTAATATGATCTGGCTGGAAGCAAGGGCATCATCTTTAACACCTCCTTCAGTCCTTCACCCCACATCAATAAGCAAGACTTGTCAGTTTGACTCTCTCAATATTTACTGAGTTTCTCAATTTCTCCCCATCCATACCGTTGCCACTGCAGACTGGGCTGATACTGTTTCACCTGAGAGTTACTGCTTCCTCCCTGGTCTGATGCCTCCAGTCAATTACCCAGAGTACTCTGTCTGAAGAGTTTGAAACTCCTCTACGGCTCCCAATTGCCCTTAGAATAAGCACCAAATGTTCAGGCCCCACAATCCTGCCTGAGAAGCAGGACAGTGATTGCATGGTGATCGAGGGCACACTCTAGTGTGAGTCCTGGTTCTGCCAGATGGGTTACCTTGGAGCGGTCATGTAGCTTCTCTGACTTTTAGTTTCATGATCTACAAATGAATATTGTGATAGTATCTATCCTACAAGAATCAGCTCCACATAAACCTCGTGGAGCAGTGCCTGACCTGTGGCCAAAGGCCTGTAAGCTTTAACTTCCCACTGTGTCCCTTAGCTCAATAGATGAGATAGCAAAGCTTTCTCCTTCTTGTCTCTACGTGCTAGCCCCAGACACTTCTCAGTTCCTCCACCCCACACTCCTAGCCTAAACGTGGACATTGGCTATGCCCTGTAACTGGAAGTTCCTCATCAGCTCCTCCACCAGGCCTACCCTCTGCACACACTTGACCTGAATAACTCCCAAGTCATTTCCTATGTCTCTGTTTTAATGTCACCTCCTCAAGGAAGCCTTCCTTGACTGCTCCTGCCCCTTTCACCTACAGGTAGGCCAGATTGCTTTGTAAAACACTCTCCTTATGCTTACACTTCTTTCTGTAGCCCTTCACACAGCTGAAATTAACTGTTTACTTTTTTTGGATAATGCTTCCCTCTCCCTTAATACCGAAAGCTCTGTTGAGGACAGGGATTGAGTCTATCTTATTTACTATTGTGTCATGCAGACCTTAATTTGTTGGATGAACAAATCTATTTCATACCGCCTCCCTCATTAACAGATAATATTAGTTGACTTACCGTGGTAGGCAGAATAATGGCCCCCAAAGGTGTCCACATCCTAATCCCTGGAACCTGAATATGTTAACTTACAAGGTAGAAGGGCTTGGCAGATGTGATTAAGGATCTTGAGATACGGGGATCATTGTAGATTCACTGAATGGATCCAATGTAGTAACAGGGGTCCTTAAAAATGGAAGACAGGCTGGCCTTGGTGGCTCACGCCTGTCATCTCAGCACTTTGGGAGGCCGAGGCAGACAGACCACGAGATCAGGAGATTGAGACCATCCAGGTAACATGGTGAAACACTGTCTCTACTAAAAATACTAAAAAAAAAAAAAAAAAAAAAAAAAAAATTAGCTGGGCGTGGTGGCACATGCCTGTAGTCCCAACTACTTGGGAGGCTGAGGCAGGAGAATCACTTGAACCCAGGAGGCAGAGGTTGCAGTGAGCCAAGATCGCGAAGATTGCACCACTGCACTCCAGCATGAGTGAGAGTGAGATTCTTTCTCAAAAAAAAAGGAAGACAGGTGCAGGAAAGTCCGGGTAAGAGAGGTGTGATATAGGAAAGACTTAAGTGGCCACTGAAGGCTATGAAGGTGGAAAGGTGTGTGAGCCAAGAAATATGGAAACCTCTAGAAAACAGATTCTCCACTAGGGCCTCCAGAAGGAAGCGGCCCAGCTGACATCTTGATTTTAGCTCTATGAGGCTCACTTCTGACTTCCGACCGCCAGAAGTGTAAGATAATACTTTAGTGTTGTTCTATGCCACCAAATTTGTAATTTGTTAAGGCAGCAGTAAGAAATTAATACACTTACCCAAGATCAAACTGCAATGATTAGAGCCAAGGGCCAGTCCCTGTTCTTTCCACTACACTACCCTGCCTCTGCCTCTGCTTCTCAAATCTTGCTGGTTTTCCAATTTGCTTTCATCTTTTTGTTTCCAGAGGAAGAAATCATTAGAGATGCAGCTGCTTACATGCAAGAGCATGTGCACGAAGCCTGGATCCACAGATGCATGTGTGTGAGAGAAGGTGTACGGGATTAGAGAGCTCTGAATGGCCTCATAATAGAATCCCAGGGGAGGGCCGGAGGTCCCAGGCCAGCGACGCTCACACGCCCATCTCCTCCTGTCGGTGCCGCACAAAGCCTGACAAGGCCTCACTCATGTTTCAAAGTGCTTTCTCTTCTCAGAGCTATTTGTTATTGTCTCTGCCATCACAAGTTTAAAAAAGGAAAGTTAATTAAATATGGAACAAGACTGAGCAACATCCTTTAAACCATCATGTCATTAGAACTGGAATCCTTAGAGAGCTGCTTAAAAGGGGTTTGAGAACAATGACTGTTCAATCAGATATTTATGGGCATAGTTATGTAAACACACTCTTTATTGTCTATGTATATTTAATATAATTATCAGTTTTGTAGCTGGACTCTCCAGAGACCCAACAAATCACAGTGTTGCTTTGAAAATGTCAGCAGAAAAGACAATTATGTTGCTAGCAAATATTCATAAATTATATTAAAAAGTCCTGTGGAAATGTCCCTAAGTTGCAGAATCCTTTGCAGGAACTAAATAATTCTTGTGTTTCTTTGATTTAAAGGTGATTTTAGAAGCAAGAAGGCTCTTTGTGAAATCTTACAGACGGGTGCATGGCAAAGGCACAGGCCAACCCTGGAAAACAAAAGCATGTGCGTTCCCGAAAATTCAGAAAGTCTGTCCATCATTTTCCTTTTGCTGACTATAATCAGTTTGTACGTGCACACATCCGCACAGGTACACACCTGCTCACATAACCAATACGCACATTTTATGTCTTAAAGTATCCCATTAAAGAGAGAAAATAAATTCAATCTGTTCGGTCTTTTAGTACCTACTTAAAGCCATAACTCTTTCCTATGGTATTTTTCTTTAGAAACTATTTATAGTATTTCCCATTTTTCCTCTCTTATCATTTTTTTCTCATTATGCACATGGAGAAATAAGTGGAGAATTGGGAAACTGCTCAGTAAATTAAAATGCACCAGGCTCTTGCTAAACCAATATAAGTGGTGTAGGTTGATAAACACCTAGTAAGCATTCACAAATCACTTCTATTGCAAGATATACAATCTGCAAATCAACATCTTAATTAGCAGCTAATGACATTTGGAAGGAAAGGTTAATGTTAAGCGCACAAAAGCAGTGTGGTTAAAAAAAATTAGATTTTCCTGCCTTCTTCTTATAAAAAATAAAAAAGGAAAGAAAAGATATCCCATGATTGTAATGGGTATTATAAATATACACGTATTGGCAATTTGAAGCATCTTAATAATAGAAGGCCTGTATTGATATGCTACCTTTCATCTGAGGAGTTCAAAGCGCTTTGCCTGTATCTCATTTATCCTCAAAATACCCCTCTGAGGGTAAGTATCTATAGGCAAAATGAAGTGGAGAGTTGAGGCAATTATCAACATAATTCAAACCCAAACCACTGTTAATGAGAAATAAGTGGAGTATCTGCAGGGGCTGAATTTTCCTGATGGGCTTTCTGTATAGATCAAATTCCCCAGACACTGAGCCACTTGGACTGCACCATCCCCAGGTAGACACAGCCCAAGGAAGCGAGTGCAGGGAAATCAGGCCCTTTATTTTAAAAAGCTAGTGCCAAGTCACGTATTCAACCCCATCTTTCCTCAGCTGGGGCCGCCTGGGTCTCCCGCCACCTCCCCGCACCACAGCCCATGGAGAGCTCCAGGTGGGCCCCTGCCTCACCTGCTTTCCTCTCCGGAAACCCTTCACACCTGTCCACAGCTTCCCTCTTCTCAAATCTTGTCATTAGGTCCAGTTCCTCCTAGAAACCTCTTTTGTTGGGGAGCCAAAAGACACCATCGTAGTTTTAATTTTTGATCCATTAGATTGGTTTGCTGGTAATTTTTACCATAACCTGTTGGACGTATCTTATTATCTGTATAATTTCAGTTACAAGGACATGAACTGTTGCTACCTTGCCCTTTACAAAGCGCCCCATCGCTTTCTGGGTCCAGCTCAGGCATGCGTGGAATGGGTTCTGCATGTATTTCTGCATCTATGACCCCCTCCCCTTGGGCCTGTTACCAAGAGGCCTCAAGGAAGTGCCACTCAGCAGGGCACAATCATCCTTTACAGGTGACAACTGCCCTCCCCTTGGCCCATCTCTCTCCAGTGGTGGACACACCATTTCCCTTCATTTCCCATGGGCTCTCAACAAGTAATAAGATTGGTGAATTTGGGGGCAGCTGAGTGAGTGGATCACCTATAATGACCTATACAGGCTGGCCGTGGCCCATGCCCCGGGTCCATCAACAGCTGTCCCTGTGTTGCACCCACAGGCCTACGCTCCACCAGGAGTGTGCCTTGCTTCTTCGGCCTCTCGCTCCCATGCCTGTCAGGCTGCAGAACAAGGAAGATGTTTTTCTCCTTATCCCACTCCGAGCCCCACCTCCTGAATCTTCATTTCCAGTCCCAAGATACAGCTTTCCGCAGAAAGATTCCCAGTGGAACATCTGTTTCTTTCAGGGGAAATTCCAGCCCCACCTACAGGGGTGTGATTGGTGCTGTACCTGCACCCCTTCCCCAAAACACAACCCACAGCCATGCGTGCAGTTCCCGGGTCCTCAGCTCAGATCAATTTGCTTTCAATTTCTTACCCAAAGGAAAGTGAATCCCAGGCCTG